>NW_008752137.1:141177-196249 GCF_000715545.1 Opisthorchis viverrini | reverse complement strand
GGAAGCTCCTTCCAATTCCCCCCCCCCCAAGCACATGGCGGTGCCAATGTGTTCCTCTGCTGAGCAATTTGATGTTGGGATTAGCACGAAGAAGACTTTCGTTCAGCACCCAGACGGAGCCCTCAACAGTTCTTTACACACCAATAGTAAAACGGAGTTTTACTACGACTCATCGTCGTTCGATGAGTCGGGCACGCCAATCACATCGCTCAAGTGTGAACACGTTCGCCTGTTCAGACGTGATAATTCAGATGCGTCAAACGTGAGTTGGTAGAGTAGTGGTTACACGCTCGGAGAACTACACTCATTTGCAAATCAATTTGGTTTTCACGAGAGACTCAACTGAATCTCTCGTTTATGATATTCTACAACCGAATGTGCTGCACACAGGCCGAACGATATTCGAGATATCGCAGTAGTTGCAGAATATTACAAACGAGAGATTCAGTTGAGTCTCTCGTGAAAACCAAATTGATTTGCAAATGAGTGCATTTCTCCAAATAGTGATTAGTTTCTTCTACGTTATACGCTGACATGGTAGACGGCAGTGAGCCGAAATCCTCCGCTGCCAAGGTTAAGCAAACTTGAGGAATAGTGGTAGACAAAACGAAGCCTATAAATGGAAACCAGTGCATTTCTCGAAATAGTGATTAGTGTCCAAAAGCCGATGGGTCCTATGCCATATTGTAATGCTGACCGTATAAAGTAGCAAACTCTGACGCTTGATCAGCTATAGCATACACTACCTGAGGCGAATAATTTGTGTTCGCTGGACTGAACGGGTGCTGGACACAGAGGACCTCCGACTGACGCATTGTGATGGAATGGAGGCCACGATCATATTCAAGCGTGTATAGCTGACAGCTTTGTCAAATGAAAGAGGACAGAGTTCCGAGACATTTGGTCATTTGAACGCGACAGACAAATGCGTCGATCTTGGGGTACTTTGTTCCAAGATCGCCAAAGACTATTCATATGGACACAATGAATGGAGGAGAGTTTCTCGGTTCACCAGTCGCCAACACCGAACTGGAGAGAGATGAACGTTTCAAGGCTGTTTAGATTGATTACCGAACGGGTTGGATCTGTGGCAACTGCGATCAGGCTTATGCTGATCGCATTGGATTGGGCGGCCATTAGCACATACACAGCGATCCATCGGCGAAGCATTGGTGGATAAGTCAATTTTACCAGATGTGCCTCAGCTTTTTGAGGCTATCAAAGTGCTGAACTGGCAATGGTAACCAAATTCGGTTTCCACAGTCTTACAGGCCAAAACTTGAGAATTTAATGTGGCAAGTCCGCGGTGAGGCTGCCAACGATCACCATGAAGAAGGAATCAATTCGAATTATGGGCCACTGCATTCTGCATTGGTATTAATGCAGCTACCAGCCAAGCCGAAGCAGATACACTGGATTCAACTACTCTCAGGAAAGCCGGTTTTAGTGCTTTGCATATTTCAGGGTGTCAAATATACGACAATGTCCATCGCCGCTCTGACCAAACTGAATAGCGGTCGCAATAGCCGCCCGTATGTGTTTTCAGGTTGTGATAGGGGCCAACAGACGTCCTGCAACATACACAAATCACCTGTTTAATTGTGCCCAATGCCCTAAACAGAGGGAATGTAGTGAGTGAATCTCCACCAAGAGGCCCTGTTTTATTTCCAGACTGAAAGTTGTTTCTCGTTGCCATATACATTATCGTTTGTGATGTGTGCATGCATGTATGCAAGAGGTTCGCCCTAACAAAGCGGAATTTCTGGCCGAAAAAGGTGCCACAAATGACTCTCTGCGACCACAGTTGTACAGAACTAGATAGATGATGCTAGGAACTAGCTTATTATATGAGCGTGCCTAGAATGCATCTAATAGGCAGCACAGGATACCAGATGACCCCACTGTGGGACTTTGCTGTCCAGCTGTACACACTTGAACCGAAAATCACGGCGAAACGGTTCGCTATGTAGATGACTTGATATCTGCCCTCACCTGTTCATCATACGGTCTTAACCCACCCAATTATTAACGTGTGCACGACTTTCAAGTGGATGTAAATAGGGCTCTGCTGAAGCCGTACACGACACCACCTTTAGGCGTTTCAGGCATGTTACCAGTTGCTGCTCTATCACGAGCGTTTTATCTTTGTCTTTTGGGCAAACGGTCTGGTCTCTAAGACAACCTATGAGAAACTGACATCGCCTCGCCTAAACGGCTTGCCAAAATCCATGAACCCAACTGCCGGCTGAGGCCGATCCTAGACATGCATAACTTGCCCTATCACTAAATTGCACAGTGGCTCGTCAAAATGCTGGGATCAAAACAACAAATATGTCAGTAAAGCTTGCGAGGACTCACTGAAGAACCTGAAACTGGAAGATTCGTTTATGTCTTCATTGGACGTGACTTCACTATTCACAAATGTTCCCTTAACTGAAACGGTTAACCACCGTTCTAAACAACTTTCAGTTGTCAATTCCAGTCAAAGAATTGCGAGGACTCCTCTTGTGATGCACGTTAAATATGCGACTACTGTTTAGTGATGAGCTCTACCGTTGTAAAGGTGATACTACTGATGGGGAGCATGCGAGTAGTAGGTTTTGTTCTTGTAAATTCGCTTTGCGTCTCTTGAAAAGGGAGATCTGTTTCGGAATTTGTGGAGTCGCTTTGTAGCATTTGCTTCAATTTGAGCAATGAACGATTCGAGTCAATGAATATCCAAGAAAGTTCAAGAAGAAGCGTTCAGGAGAAGATGGATATTCAGTTTTTATATGTAAGATGCAATGAGAGTTTTGCTTCCTTGTCCAATAATCTGTAACTGGTCAGTTGGCATTTCCTAATAAACAACTCCGCGGCGAAGGCCTTATTCTTTCCACCGTCAAATCATCGGCGTTGCCATGGGCTCACAACTATGCCCAGTGCTGGCCGACGTTTTCATGAGTAAACTTGAAAATTGCCCCTAAAATACTATCATGGAGAAGATGCGATACTACCGTCGAAGTGTGGATGACATCTTCGCGGTTGTGAACAATAAATCCGAGATGGAATCGCTCCAACATCGGTTTAAGGAGACCCGTACCACCATCTAACCCACCTCGGAAGGAGAAACTGATAACTTCTTACGCTTCTTGGATGTTACCTGGAAAGTCAGATTCCTGAAAGTAACCTCAGAACGCCAGAAACCTGCTGCTACACCAAAATCTCAACAGGAAAGCCGGCAAGCATCCAGGCCAGTCAATCATTCAATCAATTCAGCAAAACCTGATGAGTGTTCATGCATGTCACAGAAGCACGACCGAATGTGATCAGCGTTCAGGCATTTCATAGAGTCACGATGGATGCTGACGGGTGTTCACTAACGCCTATCAGATAGCCTGGATTAATGTCAGAAAGTCCCCTTCAAATAGCGTGGGGCCGTTGTAACTTGTGCTCTCGCACTCGCATGAACTCACGCTCTCCCACTCGCTTGTTCGGAATATAGCTGTTGTGTTCCCTTCTGTGAGTCTTTTTTTCAGGCATTAGGCACTGGAGCGGGTCAGCAGCAGAGACTACAGGTCGGCGAATCAGCAGATATAACAGATGTTGACCTTGAACGACGTTACGGTGGTACACTTGAACGACTGGTGTACCGAAAACCTAATTGGTCCGCGCAATACCTTAAAGTTAACAGTTTGGTGCCACTAAAGCAGAAATGGAATCTGATCCATAGCCTAACTAACAGTGTGCAGAAAATCTGTTCTGACGACGCGCTGGAACAACCTACTTAGAGAAAATCGGTTGCACGAGAGGTCAATTACAAAGCATTTGAACAGGGAGGAAGCAAACACCATCACAGCCACAGCTGGAAGGAAACCAGTTTACATTAGCCTCCCGTTTAAGGGAGATATGCCGGCCGATCTACTGAACAGAAGATTTTCCACCGGTCTGAACAAAGTTTTCCCGGCCACAAAACTCCGAAGCTGGTTCACCAGCAATCGTTTGTGTCCCTTTAATCTCAAGGATAGAGTGCCTGTCCACGATCAAAATATGTTGGTTTACTCATTCTCTTGCTGCCGTGCAGCAGAATACATCGGACGCACGACTAGGCAACTCGGCCAAAGAATGAAGGAACACAATCCACCCTGGCTAGCTTCTGGAACTAGGAGGATGATAATCAGTACAACATTTAGCTGACAGTGTACACAACGTGATACCCAGCCAAAGCTTCCGCGTTATTCACAAGGCGCCGGCTAATCAACCCAGATCAGTACAGCAACGCACAATCGCAGTGGCTGAAACCGTTGCCAGACGACATCGCGACCTGATCCGTTGTCTGCAAAAAACGCTTTGTTCGTGTTTTGTACTTGCCATGGTCCAACTCACCTCTCCCCACACTAGCACCCTGCGTTGAACACATAACCACAGCACTACCTTATTGGTGGCCTGAACTAATCGTTCCTTGATTGCGGTCTCTCACTTGATTGCCTCTTCATGTGCACCATGCTCAATCAAATATGTTAAATACTGCTCCATTAACCTTTGCAATTGTATGACTTGAAAAGACCTTGCCAAGAACATGTTCGTCAACTCATCTTTGGTCTTATTCTAAATCAGAAGTCTGAAAATTTACTGTATCCTTCGTCGAGCAGTTGCCCCGAATTCAATTGCACCGCAATAATCGAGACGGCAGTGTTGTGTATCGCACCAAATGCCATAAACGGAATGAGGACTGTGTTGAAAGAAAACGAGAGGGCACTTTGCACGCGGATAAAGGAAAGTGACTATCAGTAGACATGAGTAGTCGTCTCGAAGTTCCCTAACTACGGCTTCGAGTAGTCAGTAAGTTATTCGAGGAAGCTGGAAATAAGGGCATCCAAGGTGCGAGACACGAAGAAGTAATACGTCCTGTCACACTGAACGTTATCCAGGCTTCATTGTATGCAAAGACACAAACAGCATTTTGCAATAATAAAAATTGATCTAGTAGTTATTGCGTGCACCAAGGAATGAGGTCTCAGCGTAGAGTAAGATGGATCATACTTGCTGGCCGTTCTCGGGCTACTCAATCAAAACACACACACCTATCCACGGACCTAAACGATCGACCAGTGAGTAGAGGTCATAACAACACACACGTGAAACTAATCGGCAATGCACCACTTACAACTCCATGATCCACTTTAGAGGACAAAACTACGGTCAACTTTCGCAACACTGCTGCTCCCGGTGACTTAGTTTCTCGGGGATTGTCACGCATTAACAGAAACGTCACAAACGAGAGATTCAAATGGGTCGCAAATGGAGGCCCTCGTAAAATAAAACTTTGTTTGAAAATGAGTGTTTTGCAAATTTCCAGCAAATTGCTTTCAAGTAGAACCTAAAGTCGACGGAAACTCGGGGAGTGAGCCGACTTGACGAGCTCCAAGAAGGGCGAAACTGGTGGTGGGCTGTCGAAGAATTTCAGCAACCTTACGAGTAGTGCATTACGAATATGCATGATTGAATAATTACATAATCAGTCCGGATAACTTTAGGAATTCACGAACAAGAAGAGGTGAACCTACGTGCCACAAATCCTCACATGCAGGAGCAAAATCCGACCGCCCCGTGACTTTTTCAAAATCCAAATTAGTTTGGAATGAGTGTATTTCGTTTGGGATGAATACCATTTAGAATGCTGCTTTCTTTGAACCTCCTTCTTGGTTTTGATACTATCATTATGACCGGCGTGGTGGACAGCAAAGCAAGAGTACTGGCTACAAAAATCTTCTGAAACTATTTCTCCTGATGCGTATTGACGAATACCGCACACAAGGGCCACAAAAATCAATAAAACTCTAATCACTCACCCTACGTCTTCCCAAAATACGGAAAGTGACATTGCAGTATTGTACAGCTAGACAAGAGTTTATAGGTCACACGCCATTGCCGATCGAAGCAAAAAATCTTCCGTTGTCTGCTTTTTTAGCCGTTTAAACACTTGTTGGTAAAACAAGGATATTGGCGTAACCAAACGAAAGGGTCAGATGAATGTTAGGTATAGAAAACTAAATGTAAACAAACAGTTTTGCTCATAAACTTTATTCAGAAATTTGGGTTAGTTTGGACAAAGGAAAACACAGAAAGGTGAGTTCACTTTGGGACATTTCAACTTGCCTTTTGTGGCCCAGTTGCTGTCGGCTGAATCGATCTCACACCAGCCGGGAATTTCTAGTGAAAAATTTGAAACCATCTATCGTAATAGATGCTGTTCGCTTCCCCTGTCTGTTGGCCGACATCTCCGTCGGGAGAGCAGCAGCCACTAGACCTGCAGTGGTTGTTTGTGTGCGCTGAAATTGACTCGAAATGGTCAAGTGCTTATAAATGCTTATAAATGACCGACTGGCTCCAGAAATGAGTAACTCAAGCCGCAACAGGGCCACCATTAACAGCCAATAACAATGACAACAAAGAAGTGAACGATTGCAAAGCGGTTCCACCATTTCCTCAATAAACTTTACCTTTTATCAGATGCGGGGCGGAGCTTGACCACAAACCATAGACTACTCGGATGGTTCATCAGTAGCATCCATCGTTACAACAACAATAAGAATGGGAGCAGTAAGAATGCGAGCATAGAGCTAAAAGCTAATATAAAAAGACATCATAAACAAGAGATTCAATTGAGTCTCGCGTGAAAACCGAATTGATTTGCAAATGAGTGTATTTCTCGAAAACAGCCTAATTTGGGTTCAAGTAGATCATAAGGTGACGGAAACTCGGGGACTGCGCCTATCGGATGAGCCCCAAGCAGAAGGGCGAAACCGGTCGTGGGCTGTCGAAGCGCTTTCAGTGACCTTGTGAGGTAGTTTCCTTATGATAATATAAAAGTGGTTTGAATCGGATGTCTTGGTACATTTTGTTGACGACATCTTCCTTCAAGCATCATGTTGATCACATACCAGGTTCGGACACCTCCCACAAGGGATGTGGGTGTAGTTCGCGCGCCAATGCGTGATTGAATGCGGCGGTTTTTTTATAGTAAACGCATCACTATCCTTTTTGGTTTCAGGTAATAGACAAAAACCACAAGCTCAAATACTTCTGTCGGTTCAATCTCTGAGCGTCCACGTTGTTTGTATCAACCGCATCGTATCGTCCATAGTTTGAAAAACACTAAGTAAAGTAGTGGTACAAGGAAGCGGTTCCCAAGTGAGCCCCAATAACCGCTTTGGTAAGTATTTTTACCAGGAAAAAAGCTTGATCAAGGCGGAGTAAGCCCGTTGTGATACTCTGGACACAATACGGGTACTCAAGTTTTATATCACACTCTACCTCTAGAATGTGGTCAATGGCCAACCGAAAATTTTTTTGCATAATTCCTAGATGATGCTCAGATTCACTGTCAAGAGGATGGAGAAAAACAGAACAGTCACAGAGTTGTCTGCATAATGAAAACCTGTTCACACATAATGTGTGTATGTGAACCTTGTCACAACATAACGGTGAAACGCGGCGGACTTGAAAGGGTTCAGCCTGCATCGGGAAACACGACTGAGGAAAAACCAGTTTAGCTTACTCTCCCTCAATAATGAAACCTCCACGTGCCATTTGAGCCGTAATTCCTTTAAGTAAAACCTGCTCTATTTGGAATTTTAAAAAAACTTTTCTGTTGAAATTGTCACCTAAATTAAACCAGTTTTCACTTCATTGCATCGAATTGTTTATCAATTTTTCTGGGAATGTCAGTCAGTCACTTTTGTCCCGACGCGGTGGAAATAAACAGATTTTTTAAAAATCAAATGATTCGGTTTAGACAGTTTCTGTCCAACACAATATTTTTTAGAAGCACACAAAATACAAGTCCATGATTTTGATTAGGCCTTTACCATAGGAGACACATTTATCGATGACGTACAAGATTTACTGCATATTTGTCTGATGGACAAAAGGATGACTTTTTCATAAAGGAAACTACTTACAAGGTTGCTGAAAACCCTTCGACGGCCCACGACCGGTTTCGCCCTTCCGTTTGGGGCTCATCAGGTAGGCGCAGTCTCCGAGGTTCCGCCAACCTTATGTTCTACTTGAATCCAAATCGGACTGTTTACGAGGAATACACTAATTTGCAAATCAATTTGGTTTTCACGAGAGACTCAACTGCATCTCTCGTATATGGTATTCTTCAACTGAATGTGCTGCACACAGGCCGCCTCATGTTTCATTTGGGACGATATTCGCAGTATATCGCGGTATATTTTCATAAAGGAAATTACTCACAAAGGATAACTTTTTTGAGTTCACCAACGAGACTTTGATGTGAGCCCCAAACTCGGTGTATCCGTATGGCTATCCACATATCAGCACATCTGTCGTTACTACGAAGATGACATACATATCAAATAATCTTTGTGCAGATACAGAACAATCACAAGAAGGCAATTCTGTTAAAACAGATACATACTCAGGGATCTCCAGTAACAGGGTAAAACTTTGGAATCAACTTGCTACACTAGGCATATCTAAGGCTTACCTGATCCATTCAAACGACTCCCATCAGGTGCCCTGTGTAAGAACTGACGGCTCATCTGGCACAAATCTCTGGGATACACAACCTCATATAGTTTGCTAATCTTCCAGGAAGTGAAACAAAGCTTACCAGATAATTCCCCATTGGTGGGAACCAGACAACAAGAGAATGCACACCATCATCTGGATGTATTTCGCAGCGATTATTTTAGCCATCACTGTCATAATCGTCGGTAAAACGGTCATATCACTGAAAGGAAGAAACCCATCGCTGCAAAGCTGTTTTTAAAAACGGAATATCCGTCTTCTTTTTGAACGCAATGTAATTCCATAAATTCCGTTACGGGCGCCACATACTACTCGCACGCCTGATCAGTAGTATCCACCGTTAAAGCATTACTCATATATTATCAATTGTTGTTTTCTGGTCGCTTTCACTCGTTTAGAAAAAGTTCGAGAATTGGTGAAGCGATACCAAGCATTTCGCGCACAAGTTTGAAGAAATTTTGCCGCATAACGTTGCCTTGCAACCCACAAACATTGTTTTGGTCGGTTGACCATCCTCATCAAATCTTTGTATTCTCAGCAATTCCCTGGGGTGTACAACATCCCCGATGAATCGGTCAAAACAACACACCAAGGCATGTGTTAACCATCTGCGGTTGGTTGCAAACATGATGTTGCTGAGTTTAAGATTTCACGACAAGTTCAATAGACAAAGCACAGGTTTCCAATTCAGCGTTGCTACGGAAAAGCAGTTACTAAGCTTCCAGGAATTTTAATGACAAGAAAATGCCTCAAGCTGGAGCAAAACTTGTGTGTCTGGTTTGTTCGCCTGTTTGTTCACGTTGAAGAAAGGTGAACGTCCGAAAGTTTTCCCCAATGTTTCTCTGGATGGAATCGTGTGGCTTGAAAGACTGTCTAACCTTTTGCCCCTTGTTGTAACGAACTGCTGTCCCCGCTACAGCACTTTATTGTTGGAAAGGAACTCATCAACAAGAGACACAGAAGCTTTACTGCGAAAAAGGTATTTAAAGCGCACCTTTGACCTTGAATGCTGGTTGTCAGTTCCGCCTTGACTGAACACTCATTATCGATGGCCATTGCTGAACTGATCGATTTCCCGAGCGTGAATACTGACAGTTTAGAAGTCGGATCCAGAACACCTTAGTTTGTATAGTGCTCGTCGTGATATTATTATTAATAGGTGAGGCTCCGCACGCATCAGACCCCAATCACAATATGTACCTTTGGGTGTGTCCGAATTTGAGCACCAAACCTACCACAGTTCCAGTTTAGCATATCTGGACCGCGACTGTTGTCAATTTTGCATTCAGGGATGCATGAGTGGAGTGGATAAAAAGAGTTTTGCGGTGGGACTAGCAAACGAAAAACCTGTTATACAGATTACCACTGTTTTCACAACACCTAGTGACGAATGAATGCACCTAACCCTCGTGATGATGTCCTATAACTAAGAATCCCGTACACCTGTCTGCGGCATTGCAAGCCAGATTCGGCAGAAAGAAATCCCAGTTATGTGAACAAGCAAACTGAGTGACACTAAAGCCAGCTGCATTCGGTTCAGCAGTCTTGACTAGGCGTTTGATTGCGGTTCTTGTGGAATTTGAATTTGAATCTGCTCGTCGATACAAGCAGTGTCGACAGAAAGCAGACTAATCATCTACTATTCCGCTTCAAGCAAGTTGGCGTTGTGGAATGGAGCATCAATATTGGTCTTGGCTACCCCTCGGTTTCCACATCTTCCATAATCTTCGACGGTTAACCCACGTTGTCTCGTTTGAGGTAATTAGTGGTAGGATTCTGACCCTGAATACCATGTTGGGATAGCTCAATTCTGCCGAGGAAATACGAGCGGTTACCCGTTTGCCATCAAGCATCTATCCCAGCCTGCTGCTGGTGCAGGTTATGGTGCAGTCTCCACTATCTATCGGTGTCTACCTGAGGCAGATACTTGCCTGCCAAAAAAGGTGAAGCGAATGGAACACCTAGCTTTGGTTTGTTTCAGTCCACTCCCCGCCGAAGAGCACAGAGAGCCAAAGTGCCGTAACAACAACTAGTTTAATTTCCCTCCCAACTTTCGTGACAGCCTTTTAGAGAATTACAAAACTCCATAGTTGGGTGTCTTTGACTTAGGTATCTTCTCTCATCGACGCACTATTTGCTTGTCGTTGGCAACCCCGCATACAGAAAACCATAAGTGCATTTTAAACAGAAATTTCGATTTGGTTTGCTTCCGTCTAATTCAGACAGGCCATGAACTGCTAGCCAATACACACAGAAAGTTTCATCTGATTAATCATCGGTCTTCGCGGAAGACCTGGTAATATTCAAACCATGCGCTTGCAATTTGATCCAGTGCTTAGGCTATAGGTGTGGTCATATTGCCTAAATGGCCATAAAATGAGAGCTTTCGCCTCGGTGGGCATTTTCTGGGGTCATGCTATCCAGACTAACGACCGTGCGCTGGTGTCTGATTCCTGCTCAAAATAGGTCACACATGAAGGCTATAGGGTCATATTGCCTAAATGGCCATAAAATGAGAGCTTTCGCCTCGGTGGGCATTTTCTGGGGTCATGCTATCCAGACTAACGACCGTGCGCTGGTGTCTGATTCCTGCTCAAAATAGGTCACACATGAGACATGATAAGTCCCCGTGTATGTGGAACAACACAGTTTGTTATTGTTCTGACTATACCTTCATCTTTTTGTCTACAACAACAAAACGATCCAACCTCAAACTGAGTATCAGTCTTTTCCTCGCGTATTGACTTCAAATGAGTAGACTGTGCTGAGTAAAATCTTGGTTGCTCACTTGGTGTAGATGGTCGTTGGCTTATTCAATTTGATTGCAAACGTTTCATCACCAGTCGAAGTGACATCATCAGTGTGTTGTTTGGGGGAAGTAGTGGTGCGTAGCGATGGGTTGGTGGTTGTGCGTCGATTAGTGTTGCGTGTGTGTTAATACGCGTGCTGCTAGCTGGGGATGACCTTTGATCACGATTAATTGATCGATCGGGCGGTTTCGTTGGTTCCTTTGTGTTACCCTGTGTCCTTTGAGCTTGGTCGATGCTACGGTGATTTCTGTTCTTGGCGATTCCGAGTTTCGGCTTCTGATATCTATTGATCTGACTCCAAAGAGTTCCTTGTTTCTTTGTCTGTGAATCCAATATTCGGTTTTCCTTGACTGAGTATTCCGGTTGAGATGTTGGTCTTTCCGCAAAGTGGCGCCTAGATGGGATCCATCTCAATGCATTGGTTGATCGAATTTGCTGTGGAGTGCGATGCTTCCGGAAATTCTCTTCCGTGTGTCAAAATTTTTGCGTTTTCCAGATTGAATTTATGGCCTTCATGGTCTTCCCGTATGGAGGCAATGGGTAAGGAGTCATGTATTCTGACGGCCGCATTGTGTTCCTTTATACATGTGCACAACAACCACCCAGTTGCAGTTGTTGCAGTTGGTTTGGTATATCACTGTCTCTCCTGGTTTTTTTCTTCTCGGTTGTCCTTTGGTCTTTAGATTAGCTTCCTTAGAGTGGCATTCGGTTCGTGGGCGAAGAGGGTTCCTTTTTGAGCTAATAATCTGGCTGCAAGTTCAAATATATTCTGGATCCAAGGCAGAATTACCCGCCTGGTAGTTTGTTTTTGCCGTCGCTGTTTTTAGGATCCCAGCAACATCAAGGTCAGTGCTGGCTAGCAGCACTTATACTGACACACACGCAACACTACTCGACGCGCAACTACCGACCCAACGCTACGTACCGCTATGCTCCCTAACCATGCACTGGTGATGTCACGTCGGTCGGTGATGGAAAGTTCGCAGTCAGCTCAGCGAACAAGTCAAAGACCAGACTTCTCTGAGTATTCAAGATACTTGGAAAACCACTCGTTTTTTAAGTGTAAAAGCTTTCGTGTTCAACCACAGACTGTATGAAATAAACCATTGTTTTGTCCAATTCTGGTGTTTTGTGCAGCTACGAATTGCACCACAATGGTTCTGGAAAGTTGAAAGGCAATACATTCGGAATTGCCACAACTCCTCTTAGACCATTCGGTGCCTTATAGTTTTCCGCGAGGAGATCGTGCAGCAACCAACTGTACTTCCTTTCCTTGCCGCTGCTTACTGAGTCTACCTCATAGGCTCGATATGCAGTTGTAATCCCTCAAACTTTTAACCCTTGACTTGTCGAACCAGTTTGGTCGACCATCTTTTACGCGCGCTTTCTGACCATCTTGCGTTACTACGTGTTGTGCTCAGGCGTGTGTCACAAACTGGGATCGATTTGCCATCTTCTTCGGGCTTTCTTTGGAACTGCACTACTTCGTGCAACAGGTCAGACGGAAACCCCCATAATTTGAGGTTTGTACTTATTTTATACATGCAGTACTGCATCTTTTGACAGATCTCAAAATCCACAATTTCTGGCGTCACTCATTTGGGCTTCCCCGCATACGTCGAAGTATTCTACAGTAGTCGAATTGGACCATTTGCTCTTGAACCCCGAGAAGCCTATCTTTAACGAAAATGTATACTCTTAGAAGCGAATCGTGCGAAAGAGCCAAAAACTCGATCGCCTCTTAGGGAAATTTTTGACTCTCACTACACGCCGTCCACATCTCAGGTGAACCGTATTACTAGCCCATGTTGTGTATCCCCGTGTCATTGCCCACCAAAGTCCAGTAAGGCATTGAACAATGGGCTGATAATACCAGCAATCTGGTGAGGTGTTCGGGGAACTGACCAGTTATTATCTGAGCAACTTGCGCCACAAACATTCTCAGCAATATCAGGTATGCATCTACATCACGTGAAGTGTACTTTAAAAGATGGCAAAGTCCCATCGGATAAGATTACTAAACCAGAAATCCATCAAAATCGCGTTCAAGTCGTAAGCCGTTCTGCCGACGTTTTTGCTACATAGTAGACGGATGAACCCACGTCGGAAACTGAGCGGCATTTATCGCCGATGCACCATTCACTTCGAGTTTTCGATCAAATTTAGCCGCACTGAAAGTATTCTTTTTGATTTATTGTATTATGTTAAAATGAAGGGGGTGGAATTTCGCGCACATCTATGCTTCATGGCCACACACAAGATTTCTGTTATTCAAGATATTCTGTCGTCACGCTGACTTCCCCAAATTAGCACGCATGGTGTGATATTCTACTGCCCGTCATTTTACTTTCATCTGACGTAATTTTTTTGTGATAAATGTCCTCCTGTGAATAAACAGAACTACTGGGTTGAAACAGCACGGAGGCGCCAGCATGACAATTATGATTTATATTGCCTTTTTTCAAGGCAAAAAGAGTGGAAGTTGGGTAAATTAGCAGGGAATTCTTGTCAGATAACTGTCTATCGGAACACTATGAGTAGATTGAGTCTCCCGTGAAAACCAAATTGATTTGCAAATGAGTGTATTTGTCGAAAACAGTGCAATTTGGGTTCAAGTAGATCATAAGGTTGACGGAAACTCGGGGACTGCGCCTACCTGATGAGCCCCAAGTAAAAGGGCGGAACCGGACGTGGGCTATCGAAGAGTTTTCAGCAACCTTGTGAGTAGTTTCCATTGTGAAAACTATGAGTAGAAGTTTCCAAATCCGTTCATTACGTCCTTTTTTATTCAAAAATTATTTCAAGGTAAATCAATGAAATTCCACGACTTTGTTTTGTGTACATCGAGCTCTTGAAAGAGCAATTTCTGTTCCGTCGGCGGAATGGCACAGTCCGTTTTTTCAGCGTACCCCCCCCCCCGGTAAGCAAGGATAACTATGTGACGATACAAAAACGCGACGGGGCCCATTTCAAACCTTTCTGCTATATATGCCGTTCATTTCACGTAAGGTCTTCTCAGGGCACAACAACTCTTTTGCTGGCAACTTCGTTTGTACCGGCATTTTAATGGTACTTGTCTCTTCGTAGAGGAAACTACATACAAGGTTGCTGAAAACCCTTTGACGGCCCACGATCGGTTTCGCCCTTCCACTTCGGGCTCATCAGGTAGGCGCAGTCCCCGAGTTTCCGTCAACCATATATTCTACTGGAGCTCAAATTGGACTATTTTTGAGAAATACACTCATTTGCAAATCAATTTGGTTTTCAAGAGAGACTCAACTGAATCTCTCGTCTGTGATATTCTACAACTGAACGTGCTGCACACAGGCTGCCTCATGATTCAGTTGGGACGATATTCGATATATCGCAGTATATCTTCACAAAGGAAACTACTCACAAAGTGATGATAGAAAAAGGTGACGGGACCCATTTCAAACCTTTCTACTATATATTCCGTTAATTTCACGTGAGGTATTCTCAGGGCACAACAACTCTTTTGCTGATAACGTCGTTTATACCTGCATTTTAATGGTATTTGTATCTAGTTTGCTCTAGAATGGGAGAACACGCTTTCGAGCACGGTAATATATTCAGGGTGTTGCATTTGTGGTCATTTCTACAGATTTTTCTCGAAATGACTGGGGCTTGACTGCACAGCAGCAAATCTGATTGGCTCGTCATCATGGTCGCCCCCTCACCTTTGGTTCAGTTTTACTGATCGCCTGAACTGCAAATTTCCCGGAAATGCTGACCTGAAGAATTTTATTGAAACACTAGAAATGTCAGTAAATAAATGCTGAATAAATTTTCCACGCATCTTAATTCCATTTCATGATCCATCAGGTAACAGATCGTCTCAGGTAAGTGACTGATTTATGCTCCTCGCATTCACTTCTCCGTGTTCGCAGATAGTGTCCTGGCGAAGAGCTTTGTCAGGGAGGTCAAACACTCGAGAACATCCGCTGTGGTAATCTCTGCAACTTGTATCATTCTGTTGAGGCATGTCCAGCTAAGTTCCCCGGTAACATGGTTAAACAGGCAAGCGTGACCGACTGCCCAGTAATCGATAAAGTAGGAAATCGATGTCTTTAGTCTAGCGTCGCTCAATTTCAGCCACCTGCCGAGCCCCCTGTGGGAAGGATATGGTAAAACAAGAGATATGAATGCGATTAATGTGGCACAGCCTGATCAGACATCAGGGCGGTGATGGCCCAACGGGATTTATAACATAAAATTCGCATTGCAAACAGCTGGGTAACGAACGTGAGGGGTCATGTTATAAGGAGTGACTGTAAAATGAGGGCACAGTACATTCGAAAGAGTTTACTCAGTAGTGAGATTCGGGGACTTCCGTCTATCACAGGGGTGCTGTGCTGTAAATTAATTGACGCAGTTTACAGACCATGCACGATGCATTCCCAACAAACGCTGATGTTATACCGCGTGCCTCAAGGATAGCTGAGACACAGTCAGCAAATTTAAGATCACTACAATTCTTCATTGCGCTTAACGACGGTGGAGATGTTCTTCAGAGATTATGTGGGCGAAATCAACTGGTTTGATTTTGTTACCGTGTACGGTTTTATAACATTATGTTCCTAAACACAACGTATACTGTCCCGTTCCGGAGACGCGCAGTGGGCAACCTGCTTCATCATTCCTTTGTTAAGCTATTGGGCGCTGAAGCTGTGTATATCAACTTTTTCCTTGCACCGAGAGAGTTTCCCAAGACTGGCAGTACCATTCTATACACGGGCGCAGGACCACCATGCCGGTCAAGTGACGCGTCACCACAGGGAGCCCATCAAACAAACCTAATTGTTCATCAGCGGAACATGATTCATGATTGACGTGGATGCCAGCGAGATATGCCATCCTTCGCTGGTGTTTTGTTCGTTTCGCATCAGTTCACAGACAGGAAATTGCCATGGTTGATGGAACGTCAAGTAAAACCATGTTTTATTGCTGATGGTTGCGTTGCACAAACTTCGATTTTGATCACGTGGACCGGAGGTTGCACCTGATTTAGACTGATCAAAGCCAAAATTTAAAATAACAACTAATCCAAAGTGGCCAGAATGCATACATTTGAAACTATTTTATAACAAATTTGACTTCCAAATTGTCACTGTTCAATTATGCACGTGAACCACACTTGCCGAATCCGTTCCTTTCTACCAGCGAAAAAACCGTTGTGGTTCTAAAGAGAATAGTTGCAGTTGTTTTGAATTTTGGCCATTTGGTCTTATTGATCCGAAATGTTACGCCAAACAGTATAAAATCGTCTGCAGTTTCACGTGACACTTTAGGGTTGTTTGTCTTTCAGAATTGAGTCACTGCATAGGCTCACAATGCACTTTGAGTCTATTTCGGTTTGTGCCGATATCAAGAGTAAAATTATTCGAAATAGCAGGGACTGCAAACACGTTGTTAAATCCATGGAATTTTTGAACCAGATTTTGTTAAAATTTTCGTAATAATATCGGAATCTCGGACTACCAGCGACATAAGCCGCGGATGATTTAGTTCTCGTCACTCGAGGGATTTGTCAACATGTGTGACGAACTGACTGGCTGAGGGGCGTCATATCCTGTCTAAGTACAAGTTCTCGACACTGTTGAACATCCACTTGTGGCCAAACGATTAAGTGTCCAACCCCTGGCCGGAGGCTGAGGGTTTTCATGCCTCATAGTTTCGTGAGATTCGCACTGTTGGTGATTCCCGACAGAGTTGAAATAGCTGTAGTGTTCGACACGGGTTTTCACCGTAGACAAAACATGATCTCTATTGATTCACTTCTCTTCAGATCGAATAAATATGCTTGAATTAAAGTCACGTGATCCTTTTACTGCCATAGATTTTGTTACCTACGTTCTACGGGAACGTTTGTGTGAACTCTTCGTCATAGTTCACCCACATGGCAATGGACTCCTCGAGAAATAAATTTAGCCACGCTAAGTATCCAGACGATGTAGCTGTACTTCAGACAGCAAAAGCGGAAATGTTTGCTTGGTTGTAGTTGCGAGAAACGCTCTCAGAACCATGGGTCGTGTGGGTTGATGTCGGCGAATCCATAACAAGGCAGTTAGAAAGCGTGTTTTCGGTTGTGCAACGGGTACTTCCATTGAAGAATGTGTCCAGCACCAGAAGCTGCGTTGGTTGGGACATGTGTTGCGTATGCCGAACCATCGTTTTCCGAAGAGAGTGCTGTTTTCCATGCCCAATTCGGAGTGGCGTAAACAGAGAGGTGACCAACCCTTGACGTGGTAGAGGAATATGAAGGAGATCACGAAACGCTTGGGTGTTGTCGGTGCTACTCGGCTTCCAGGATGGGGACCACGTGATCCTCACTGTGCCTGGTTGGAGACACTACAAGATGCAGCTGCAAACCGATGACAGTGGCGTTCTTGTTGTCAGTTTCTATCCAGACTGTCTGAGTGAATGTCTGGAGGTGTAGGCACCTCGGAATGATTGTGTTAAGCTAGCACTAAGTCCCTACCCTGTCCACTTTTACTCTTTTCTTTACAATAAGACTTTCAAATAAATCGTGGTTGCACGGAAGTGAAGCATCGGTGTTGAACACTGATGTCATGCTGTCGATTATGATGATGCTGATGAGGATGATGATTTTTTCTTGGAAAGCTTCACACCGCACGAAAAGTAAGCTTGTCCGCGTAGTTGTATAGACCGCAGCCAAAATATAGATGGTTTCATCCACTAATACTCGGGTTTTTAACTTGTCAGACAGGAAAATCAGGGCACAGATGTGACGCAACAAACTCGTGGTTCATAACGAGACTGGTCTGGTCGAGAGGAACTGTTTCTCTAATGTGAGGCGAACTTGCCTCATCTTCGTAGATTCGTTACATCAAACATGGGTTTACACAGAAAGTAGAAGTTTTGCTCACTCAAGCTCAAGCAGACATTATCACCGTCTGTCTATGAGAAGTTACTGTTACGTTTATTTGACAATGTTCTTATCTTGATGGCGTGCCAAGGTGTTTGTTGTAAGAGGGCTGGGTATGTTACTTCGTGATTTATTCACAAGTCCTTTAATGCATGTAGAGGCTGCCGATCAACAACAGTCACTTGTGAATTAAGAGTTTTCAGCAACCTTGTGAGTAGTTTCCTTTATGAAAATATACTGCAATATCTCGAATATCGTACCAACTGAAACATAAGGCAGTATGTATGCAGTACACTCAGCTGAAAAACATCATAAACGAGAGATTCACTTGATTCTCCCGTGAAAACTAAATTGATCTGCAAATGAGTGTATTTGTTGAAATCAGTTCAATTTGGGTTCAAGTAAAACATAAGGTTGACGGAAACTCGGGGACTGTGCCTACCTGATGAGCTCCAAGAAGGACGAAACCGGTCGTGAGCTGCCGAAGAATTTTCAGCAACCTTGTGAGTAGTTTCCTTTGTGAAAAAAATATCTATCCAACTCCCCTAAGTATTACGACTCCTTCGACCATCCTCGGGCTTAGCAGTGGTTTGTCTCTTTATCCGGTACCGCTTTTTTTTGAACAAACTTTATTCAGGATGTGTTCAAATATGTCTTACATGAACTACGATGATGTGAGTTACTTCAGAAATTTGAGATTTCTCTATAATTTGACATGCATGGAACGGGATCAAGGTGGTCACTACAAGTGTAGAGGTATTCATGAACAAAGCGCTTTGACCATTCTAATCTGTTGGTTTACTGTCACTCGGATAACCGCGTGCATTTTCGCCCAAATTGCTCAATCAGAGAGCAGGTTTTGGAAGAGGGCAAACCACAACCAACACGACAGCCTCTCACGGCGGACCATGGTTTATTGATTGATTATTGATTATCTTTGGCTATCTTTGATTACATTTGTAGAGTTAACTAATGAGGTTCGAATCAGGGTATGACTTGTTCGCATTAGCGTAGACGTGCTCAAAGGTTTTTAGTTCCGGAATTCAGATACTTTTGATCAAAGGTAGACCGAATCCCTTGATAGCCGCGTTCCCTCGGATGGCGCGTCACACTGCGTCTTAATCAGGCTGAGAAAAAAAAACAACGCAATAGTTGTGGGAATGCAGAAGCAAAGGACTTCAAATGTCCGAATGAGGATATTGTTATTAAGGTTTGTAGACCGTACATTCGATGAGGCTGCACGCATCGACTTTTAAGAGAATCCGTTTCTCTACTGGGCCTAAAAGTTTACGGCTTCTTGGTGTCTCAAGAAGTCCCGTGTGAGACGATGTTTTCAACGCGGTAGATGACCTTTGGAGTAGTTGATCAGGCAACTCGATCAAAGAAGACGCAGTAGGTGACACAGAACAGGTTCATGACCAAAGTCTCACATTAAACTCATCCAGATTGATAGGCAACGCGGGGATCTTCACACTAAACTTTCATCCTACTTTGGAGTGGTTTTACCATGAAACCAACATCTTGAACAGAATTTGTACTGTCTGTTAACCAATTGACGATTCCACCAGAGCGAGAGTCAGCTGTCTTCTACAAATTGCGACTTACTGTCTATTGGACATTCGACCCTAAAAAGGAATACTGGGACCAGACAGACATTCGGATATTACTTATCAGACTATCGCTAAATATCTACATGTAGGTAGGAAAACAGATGTTTGAACCTGCACTCGACCTCGCCATATGTGTCGCACAAGCACGCATTTCTTTTCGTCTTGCATAAAAAAATAACTCTGGTAAAAAAATATCGGCAAAAATGTTTGCAGAGAAAACTGACAGAACTGATACAGCACGTCTTTTGGAGTCTGTGTTGCTCCAAACGTCTGTCGATCCTATCCTGAAACCTAATTGATATCGCAAAATCAAAACCTTTTGGCATAAAATGTTACAAGGCTTAGTTGACATTTTTATTCCTACATTTTTAAACCTATCAAATTTTAAACTCTTAAAACTGTTGCACTGTGTCCCTGCTGGGAACTGTCTCAACCCGATGGTATAGCAACTAATTTTGACCGCTTAATTTGCGAAGGAAACCGTGTATTACTTAAAACGATCGTAAGCAGCCCAACACACCGTATACGACTTTTGCTCAGATAATCATGAACTTGACCGAATCTTGGTACTTGGGAAGTGAGCCAACCAGTGCACGGGGAGATTTATCCTCGAACTAATCGGAATGAAGTCCAAGAACAACTACTTGTTGGTGCGGTGGGAAAATTTTGCCTGTTGTTAGGGGGTTCGTAGAATGATCTGCTTTCGCAGTAACCCGTGAAAGACATTTTGATTTATAACAATTAGTATATATATATATATATATATCCCCATAAATACTGGCTGGGAAATGATTGATCAGCTGATTTAATAAGTACCGAGTGGATTGTGTGGAGCTTGTATGGTCATGGAACTTATTTTTAAAATGAAATTCTTTCAGGTAAACATAGCAAAACGATTGGTTGTTGGTCACGTGGTTATTGATCTGTTCGCCGAGCTTGGCGACTGATCTGTAAACGTTTCGTCACCGTACGAGGAAACATCATCGGTGCGCGATCGAGTGAGTAGTTCCTTTTTGCCTGCATTTGAAGACTATCTGTTGTCTTCTAACGTGATGAGCTAGCAAACGATTTATCAGGGAAGCATTTCAAGTCATGTGCGTCGCATGATATATCGGAAATTAACCCCCCTCTTTGAACTAACATAGTTTTTTTATGCTCCATGAAATTTAATTTCCAGCTCATGCCTTTGAAGGAACACATCGGCAGACTAATTTGAGTTTGATTGAAGTTCAATTAGAACATAAGTTTGGCGGAAACTAAAGTCTGCGCCTTCCTGATGAGTCCCAAGAAGGGCACAACCGGCTCCATACGATAAGTATGTTCCGTCAGGAGCGCATTCAGTTGAACAAGAATAGTGCGCAAGAGAGATGCAGTTGGATTGAGTCAGCCTGGAAATCGCGCCCAAATAATGGACGCGCAGAGGAGCCAAAACGGTCGTGGGCTCTCAAAGTATCTTCAGCGACCTTATGAGTAGTATGTTCCGTCATGTATCTGTAATTGCCATATTTATAAAAATACTCTTATTGGAAAATGATATCAGTATCCAAAAAAAGGAATTCAATAAATAAAATAAGCTAAAAACTTGGGCGACCTATCCAACAGGCTTTTAATATCGCCTTTCTTATTATCTTTAACTTTTAGGTAATACTTAGTGCATACATGATTCGCAGGAAAACCTGACCGTTTTCACAAATGAGCACCTTATCTTATTTGAGTAATTTGTCTGGCCTGAGAAACCAATCAAGGAGAAAAAGGTGCTTTTTGATGGAAACAACGCCGGCCTAGTGGTTTGATGGCAGTCTCCCCAGTTTTAATCAAGTATCGACCGGTTGGGTCGTTCTGACCTTGAATCCACTCTGGTTGCGTGGATGCGACCGATGCACGGATGCGTACTGAGAAACTCATTGAACAATCATTTATACTTGAATCACTGCACATATGGCAAATTTCTAATATTCACTGAAACCTTCGTTTTATGTACTTTGGTTTTTTAGGGCTCGGAACCAGATTCATCAGACCAGTTAAACTTATCACTGGTAACAAGTAAACTGGTCATAAATGGAGTGCAAACAAACACAAGCAGAACAAATCTGTTCACCTCCTGACTGAAATAATATCACTCGGTCAATAAGTTTTCGCCAGCTGTGCAGTAGGACGCTTGATCGATTAGTAGATGAACACGGACGTAATCAGCATATTGCATCTGCTTCATTACAAAAAAATTGCGAGGGGCAAACGAATTGAGAGAAATTTGTAGATACGATGAACAAGCTGGATATGGCGGTGCTATGGACAGCTAGGCCGTTATTCGTGAGAACACCGAACCGCCACAGAATACTCGTGGGAAAGTTCACACCGTTTTTCACACGTCTGTCAGTCTTGTAGTTGTTTTTTATAAGGCATTGAGGAGGCCGCACATTTATACTTTCGAAAGCAGGAAGAACAAAGTCTTTGGCTTAGGCACCCTTTAAGGCCACCCTGAGAATAAGAAAAAACTGATGACATAAAGCGCCGTATTTGCTTTCATAAAAGAAACTACTCATGAGGTTGCTGAAAACCCTTTGATGCTCACGACCGGTTTCGTCCTTGCTCTACGAGCTCATCATGTGAGCACAGTCTCCGAACCTCCGTCAACTTTGTGTTCTAATTGAACCCAAATTACCCGAAACCCAATAGATACACTCATCTGCATACCAGTCTGGTTTTTACGAGGGAGAAAATCGTAGAAGAGGGGTTCAAATGAGATTCAAGTGAACCTCCCGTGGAAATCTACTTCGTCTAAAAATGACTGTTTTCGTGCAGTTCGGTTTCAAGTAGAACGTGGAGTGATGGAAACTCGGGGAGTGACGAAATAGGTCATCGTAGGGTGTCTCACCGCTTTCAGTAACCTTGTTAGTGTTTCCTATATAAAACTACCGAGAGGCCTCGGGTATTCTACCAACTAAAACATGAAGCAACGCTTGGGCAACACATGTAGTTGAAGGGTATCACAAACGAGAGATTTAGTTGGGTTTCTCCCAATAAAACAAAATTGGTATGTAAATGAGTGTACTTTTCATATTCACTTGTCTACTGCCGAAATTTACCTGGTACATTCTACAAAGCAGCTGACGTCAAAAGCACTTTCCACTGAAATAAATACAAGTTCACGACAAGCAATGAAACTATCGATGTTAATCTCGTCAACTCAGGAAGCAAAATAATCATTCCGTCACGATGTTATCCAAGTAAAAATAGCCTGCCTGTCGAAAAGAGATGATGACCGACCAACCGCAGTCATATTTGCGTGCATTTATCTCGGAGAATATGCTATTCAAAGCAGCTCGAATACGCGTTAGTAACTCGAGTTCACTCTGCCGGTGGCCTCTCCCCACTTATCTTAAGTGGGGGCCTCGTATTTTCATCTCGTGTGTATGGAAATTAGAGTAATTAGTCTTTCTCGAATAATCCACGTAAATCGGTCACGGTACGCGCAAGCGGGAGAGAAAAAATAGGCTGAGGCTGTTGATATTTTTGCAACACAGTGATATTCAAAGTAATCTGTGAAGAAACACTCGGTTTGGTGTAGACGTTCTCAAGATTCCAGAATCGGTAATCAAACATTCCGCGTGCTCAATTTAGGTTGAGCGCGGCTGGGAATTTAGGAGTCATAACAACACGTTGGGAGGGGAATAAATACGTTCTCAAACCGAGAAAGGACGTGGGGAAAAATTGTTGACTTGGAACATGTTTTGAAAACCAAGCCAGACGTGCATGTAACCAGTCTGGGAGTTCCGCTATGTGCCATCCTGATATCAGCAAAACATCCATTTAACCTCACTATTTGGAAATGGACCACCTGTGAAAGGCAGCAGGCCTTTGCTGCGGAGTTACTTATTAGAAAATGCCAACTGAACAGTTACAGACTATAGGACAGGGAAGCAAAACTCTCATGTGCATCTTGTTTACAAAAACTGAACATCCATCTTCTCTTGAACGCGTCTTCCTGAACTTTCCTGGATATTCCTCGGCTGTTGCTCGAATCCAAGCAAATGCTACAAAGCGACCACACAAATTTCGCAATAGATCTCACTTTTCAAGAGACGCAAAGCGGATTTACGAGAAAACATACTACTCGCATGCTCCCCGTCAGTAGTATCACCGTTACACGTGTAAAATCAGTACAGGGTGATCCTCATTGGCTGAGGATGTGTGAAAAATTGTCTCGAATCAATGTTATTCCCTTACCGTACTTGAGTTAAAAAATAATTCTTTTAATTGTGGAAAAAGAGAAGAATCACCTGTCAATAGAGAATCATCGAAGGAACAAGTTCATATCCTGGATGACTTCAACAGACTAGAATGATACCTTAAGGTTGCCGCAGCATTCAGACGATTAGACGATATCGCAATCGAGGAAACACTTGAATTGAGGACAGTAACGTTGTCCTTCTTGGTGTTTCTCTAGCAAACCATTGTTAATGTCCCAGAAACAGTCAGACACAAGAATAGGATCTGGTAGATGTTGAACTTGAAGTAGACACTCCTCAGGCGGGAATCCAAAGGACATTGATGAAAAATTTGCAAGTATTCATTCACCCGATATCTGCTTTGTAACAGTAGGTTTTATCAAAAGCAAAGATCATATCTTAATTAAGTTGATCAGTCACACAGACAAGATAGACGGCATACGGTAGTCCCGTTAGGGCTTCCAACTGATCAAGCTTCTTCACAAAGATTAACGAGTTCTGGTTGGACTCGTTTTAAGTACATAAAAAGCCGCGGTCCCCAATTCTCTCGACCGAAGATTGGATCTGTGCTTGTGCACAAATGACCACTTCTGGCCAGTTGTTCCTTTCATCAACCATCCGATGACAGTGCGATCAATGGATTCGGACCCAGCTTCATGACTCTGAATAGTTCCAGGAGATGCCCACGTGTGAACAATTCACCGGCTGTGATAAAACATCCTTTGAATACTCACCAAAATCTTCAAGTAGTATCCTGCAGTTGCAGATTTGGTCATTTCAGTCACCCTTTTAGATGCTTTACCTTTCAGCAGCTAGCTGATGAGTCATGTATCGAACCTCAGCAGACTAGCATCTAGATGCACCTTTCGCAGTGAACATCTCACGTGGTCCTGTTTGGGAAATGGAATTCCTTGGAACGGAACCACTTGTATCAATCACACGAGAAAACAATACGGCTATAAAAGCCGTATTTTTGGTTGATGACAAAGTATTTCACCATAAATTTATCTTCAAGGGCCACCAATCAAAGCAACCCTCCGAACAAGACCAGCATCTCCATATACAACATCAATTACCTGAATAATATGAAAAGGACATCATAAACGAGAGATGCAACTAAGCCTCCCGTGAAAACCAAATTGATTTGCACATGAGTGTATTTCTCGAAAA
Source organism: Opisthorchis viverrini (assembly GCF_000715545.1). NCBI lineage: Eukaryota > Metazoa > Platyhelminthes > Trematoda > Opisthorchiida > Opisthorchiidae > Opisthorchis > Opisthorchis viverrini. The sequence goes on along the minus strand of NW_008752137.1, from coordinate 170,988 downwards.
CAGTCCAATTTGGGTTCAAGTAGATCATGAGGTTGACGGAAACTTGGGGACTGCGCATACCTGATGAGCCTCAAGCGGAAGGGCGAAAGCGGTCGTGGGCTGTCGAAGTGTTTTCAGCAACCTTGTGAGTAGTTTCCTTTATGATTTATTACACATTTCTCGATTCGAGATTTAGCAGACTCAAGAGGCAGATAAGCATATCTTCTTCAAGGTGAGTAGTGGTAACAAGAAATTTTGTGCTCTCCACCGAAATTGGTATTTTTAATGGCCAGTTTGATCTTCTGCAATCATTCCGGCTAAGCTAGGTGCAACCACATTCTCGGAACTTCGACTCAACCCTTCCAAGGCACACTATAGAAAGAGGTCAGATTTCTATCCACACATGCTGATAAAAACTTGACACACTGTGTTCAGTTGAATCCAGCCTTGTTGGGTGAGAGTTTACATTCTGACGCTAAGTAGAATGGTCCTTTTGGAGGACGAAGAATCGTGGAACTGTACAGGATTAGTCTTTGTGTGTGTTGCGGGGGGTGGTCTGTTATAAGGAAAGTCGAGATTGCTGTATTCTTTTTGGTTCAAATGGACGCGCCACAAAATTACAGTTGGGTTTGCCAATCAACCAGGCCAAGCGCGATTTATTTCCAACACAATTCAACCCGGATAAAAATCAATTGCTGAAACCCCATCAGCTGTTTTAAAAAAAGTTTCATTCAAGGTCAAAATGATGTGCATATGAAAGATGCAGATCTGTTACGATGAGAACCGCGCGTCATGTTTTTTCTCCCTCACGAAATGTGCATTTTTCTGGTCGTCATTTTATTTATTCTTGACCACCAAGCACGTGAGGCAGGCGGGATTGTCAGTACAGGAATTACCTGAAATTTTGCGTCATAATTAGTCAAAAACAATCACGGAAGAATCAACGCGCTACTCTCACTAGAAGAAATAATAAAATATAAACCGTTTCCCCAAAGCAGAGGATTGAAATGTGGTCTGGGAATGCTTTTACTGTAATGCGTCTGTAGGAACCAATCAAATTTCTATTAATGATCGAGGGGTTTCTCACTAAAAATCAATTGGTAGATTCCATATCAGAAACTTTGCCCTTGGGAACTTCAGTTCGGCTGTGCCAGTTGTCTACTACCGTAGCAGTATTTTCTACACAAAATAATTTTATTTTAAACGAAAGGCTCCAATCGATTTATCGATTGATCAGTCGGTCAACTTATTCTCGATGTCTGAAAAACCTGAATTTGTTTTGATCCAAGTGAACGTTCAGTGTGCCTCAAATATGTAAATCCCGGTCTGATACGTGCATTTTCAGCGATCACATAGAAAAACCGTGGACAGACTCGCCTTTGTGCGCAAGAGCAAATTAATCGATAAAGATTGATCTTTTGTACCAGTCGATCCATGCGCGGCGGCTCACCATTCGGAGTGAATAGAAATTCCAATGCACATGAGGCTTCAACTTTTGTTAATCAGATAAATGAAACGCGAGAACTAACATCTTGCGACACCAGACAAATTTGTTGTCCTTTCTATCTGCCATATGAACAATAAGGATCTAACGAAATTTTTTATCTTCCTTTCCGTACTAAGGCAGTTTAAATGGTATCTCGCATCACTCGATTGGCAATCGTCTTGGTAGAGGGCTGACGTGTAGATTGCAGAGAGACCTTCTTCAGGCTTGTCACTGTTTACCGTGTTGAAGTTTCACTGACCATGAATCAAAGTGACTCAACAGATTGTATACGATTCTAAAAAGCTCTAATTTACGGAAAAATTTGAGGTTGGTGAGTACTGAACGCGGTTTCGCCCCGCTGTGTCCACAATATATGCGGATCCTTTCGGGGGACAAATACAAAGTCCCTGATTTTCACCAGATTCCAGAGCAGAAAATGAGCAGGAGTCTGACCTAATGTCGCCCTTAGACAAGTGTCTAAAGAATTTTCGATTTGAAAATCTGACAAAACCTCAATCAATACATGGGAAGTTGAAGTTTGTTAGCGTCGCAACTGAGAATTTTCAAAAACTACATAGGATGATATTATTGTTAAGCCCGTTCTCAGGGGTCAGAAAACGATGGGCATTGTTGGAATGCTCTTCGCACTGGATAGCCTTTCTGTAAAATACTGTTCGGACCACATTGTCAGTAACATGGGAGGCTTTGCCTTCTACGTCCTGAGAGATAGGTTAAACGTATTTCTACCTCTACGGACGCATACTTTTTATTCATGCTATATTTAGTATCCTATTAGCTGGTTACTGGTTGTTTGACAGAACAAACATGGATATGCACACAGCTGTTTGCAAAAAACACAACGTAACCTAGGCCAGTCGTAAGATGAAGGCATTAAACTTCTGCCGGCAAAACGTTCACAGAAGTCGCTGGTACACTATCCAGTGCTTGTTATGGATTATCGTTCGTTTCTGGCTATTTATGCAGATTTGTGCTTAAAGTGCGTTCCGCCGTTTTGAATCTTTTGTACTTGATGCGTATGTATCTTGTACGTGAAAAAAACTTCCACGTTCTTCCTCGTTGGGATTTGTGTTCCCATGACCCTTCATGGTTCACCAAACTTTATCCCCCTTCGTTTGGGTTGACCCGTAGGAAAGTAAACATTGCTAAGAACGGCAATGTTTGTTGGAAAACGGTTGCACAAATAATCCTTGGTTAGTTGGTAGGCTTTTGTGAACAAGCCTTTTTATTTTCTGAAGAGTTACTGCGATCGCACTGAGAAAGAAAAGGAATAAACCTGGATTTTTGTTGATTAGACCAAACAAGACGATCTGGTGCCTGGCAAACAGACTATTCAAAATTTTTTCATGTTTAGTCTGATGGATGGATTAGATCATACTGATTAAAAAATGGCTGCTAATATGCAAAACACTTTATCAAAATAACTGGAGATAAGCTATCAAGTTTTGGCCCCCATCCCAAAGGGAACGCCTTTCGGTTGTAATTTTAGGCAAGTGTTTACAACCCACGTGGCAAATGGTCACCGCAACTCATTTTGATGATGATTCCTGGAAAAATGCTTTGAGGTGCGCCCACTCTTTGCTTGCCACAGTTTGTTGACCTATCAGGAGCACTACTCTGAACTGATCGATGGAGAGCAACGTTTGATACAAAGATTCCGGCAGGCTTTGTCACGCAGACGACCAACACTGCATCATGCCGTAGGATATTTTGTGTAAAAATGACCGTTTTCTTCAGACAGGTGTTTGTTTCAATGAAATAGCACCGACACAAACTGGTGTATGACGACACGTTCATGGAATTGGCGAGAATCTTGTTGCTTTCTACGGTACAGCTGGGAAACTCATTCTCCCTCCTCGAATTACCTGCAAGTTTAATCAACGCGCTGTGTTTTGATAGGCCATCTTTAGAAAGGACAAACAAACGGGTTAATTTTCCTAGTTGTTTTTTCTGTGTGTGTGCCTGTATTCTTTTCATGCTTTACTTGCACCAGCTACCTCACAGTCTCCTTTCACCTGTCTGTCAAAAAGGACGGCTGCATAACAAAGTGTCTGGAGTCCAAAAAAAATTGAATGCATCCGCCACCTGTCCTTTGGTGGATCGCTGTCGCAGTCTGGTTTTCAGGAGGGAGCGTGTCGGACTTAAAGCAATCCGAAATCATTGTAGCATGCATTTTTCACTGGGATTGTTGACAAATGACCGACCCACACTGCACTTTTAGGTTACATTTCACCTTATCAAGTAGACTAGAGGAACAAGTTTTCTTTCAACTGGCATTTCATTGCGTAAGTGGAGTCGATCTACGCTGAAAAGCTGAGAAGTACTCTACGGCTGTTTCATCCTTATTGGGAATCATCGGCAGCGCGCATCTCACGAAACTCCAGGGAGTCTCCAATCCGCAACCTCCTGGTTAGTGGTTTGAACGCCTGACCGTTCGGCAACGAGCGGCTGATCAGCAGGGTGATTAACTCGCACTTAGACAGGATAAAGCCCTGCTCATCCTCCAATCACGGGATCCACATCACGCGATCACACGTGTTGACTGGCTCCTCGAGCAATGACTTCTCAGATAAAGGATGAGCGACGCTATATCCTATCTAAGTGCGAGTTAATCACACTGCTGATCAGCCGCTCGTTGCCGAACGGTCAGGCGTTCAAACCACTAACCAGGAGGTTGCGGATTGGAGACTCCCTGGAGTTTCGTGAGATGCGCGCTGCTGATGATTCCCAATAAGGATGAAACAGCTTCTCGGCTTTCCAGCATAGATTGGCTTCACTTAAAACAAACTTTCAGCCATGAGGAGCCATCTGATTGAATCAAACCCAAACAAGATATATTGCTTCACTGGTCTTTCAATCAAGGAAATAACACCCAGTGCTGATTGGCGGCTTGTGACCAAAGTGTTAAATGTTCAAACTACTAACCAGAAGGTCGCGGTTTCGAAACCTACTGGGGTTTCGTGAGGTGCGCTTTGGTGGTGATTCTCAATAGGGATAAAACAGCTTTACATTGCCTAGCTGATTTTCAGCATAGTTTGGCTCCACTTACAAGACAATATCTGGATTAAAAACCTCCAAATATCCTTGGACTACTAGGAAACGTTTTTCCCAGCTAAAATGTGTACTCAGCTTTGTGCATGGCAACATCCAGTGGTTTCGACGGCAGCACGCGTCTCACGAAACTCAGGGAGTTCCGAAACACCGACATTGCGACCAGTGGTAGATCCATTATCCGTTTGGCGACGAGCTGCAGATCAGCAGCGCGATTAGCTCTCACTTGAACAGGACGCAGCACCACTCATCCTTCAGTCATGGAAAATGCATCACGTGGTCACATATTGACTAGCTCCCTTAGTGACGACTTCACACTGTTCTTTCAACATTTTACGTGATATATTCACAGTCCCGTAGTGCTGGCAAATATTCTCATAAGTAATTTTCTGAAAAATCAGTCATTTTAACCGATACGGTGAGAAATTCTTTCCTTAGTAGGTATAACATGCGATTTAGTGTTGCTTCACATACGCAGTTAGGAAACTTGGATCACAACACAATGCACTACTCATAAGGTGGCTGAAAACTCTTCGACCGGTTTCACCACAGTTTTAGAACTGTCATCTACACCTGGCTGGTATTAGACGGCGGTGATGAGGTTTGAATCTGGAATCATCACCGGACCCGGTGAGCGTTTCTTGCAGCCGATCTAACAAGGATGTCGCAACTGATGGCAAACGGTGATCTTCCTGTCATGGCTACCTCCCACTACACCTACAATGACAACAGCGTGTGTGGAATCACGTACATACCTAGAGTAGCGGGAGAGCTGTAAGCTAAGCCACAAATGGTTAGGACTGTTAATAGATAGCCAATGATCTTAACATCAGATGAATTCCTAGACTCTCACTTCACTGGAACGCAAAATGCGTTCCGAATGGCTTGCCACCGTACTCTATCCAGTGGTCGTTGCTAAACAGAGACGGTCGCGCTAAGACAAGAATCCAGAATTGAACATTTCCAAGATAGCGGCTTCGGTATTTCTTTTAACCCGTTATCGTAGACCCTTTTTTTGCACTTACATTCTTATACGCTGCCGTCGTTAACACCCATGTTCCTTGCTGTTATTTGCTCCAGTCAACGTATTTTCGTCCACACTTCTATCCGATAAATCACAGTAACTTTGCTTTGCATTCAGTTCCATATCACTTGGAGAAATATCCCCAAATTTTCGACAAAAAAGAATAGATATACTATGGAATCATGTTCACCCATCTAATCACGTACCGGAACATCATTAGTTTCGAAAAGTTTTCATGCCGCAGGATTGATATATATCCCAAAAAACTGGGGCACATTGTTGCCGTAGCAACATTACCTCTCACTGAAAATTTCAGCTTAAATTACTTAGAAGGTTGCAGTTTTTCACAACTCTAGCCTCGTATCAGTACTTTTCTCCTACCTGTCATTTGTACCAGTAACGAGGTTTGTCACAAAAGGTAAAACGATTTGTCTCTAAGTTGTACACACTTAATGGGGACATTAATCATTTTGCCCCACTCGAACGTTCCCACTCTGTCTGACGCTCGACTGTACATTATAGGGAATTGGATGAGTTGCAGTCGGAAAAACGTAGACTACCGGCAACCGAACCGGCATTTGTCTTGCCCTGTCTGACTGCTACGTTCGAGTGAGGACGTTTCGGATTGGCCGACTTGTAGTCTGAATGAGACGGAAATGGCAGACTGGCTAAAGGCCACTGGTTGCCTCTGGCGTCCTGCAGCCAATCAGCGCAGCGCAACTCGCCATACTACAATTTGAAAATTACTGCCAGCCTATCGATCTGCCCTTTGCAGAAAATCAGCTACACACGCGAATTACGAAACACGTGTTGTATAGATTCACCGCGTGCATTCGATTCACACAGGTATAGTGATCGCAGGCTGGGAGTTGATATCGCTTATAATCCGGGTGTACTACCCAGTATTTTGGGCCAGTTTCGCATACGCCATGGAATGTTTCGGTGTTTCTTGCATGCCACTACGAATTGCATGCAGTACAGTCGTACACAACTGTTAAGTGGAGGTGCTTCATTTTCGCTGGAATACTGAACACTGTCCAACGATGACTAGAAAACTACTCCTCAGCTCATCATCACAACCACGGAATCAATTCAACTCAAACATGGTAACATAGTCCTTCTTTCGAACTTTAGGAATATTATTTTTAAAACTTATGCGAACAAGGAAGCTTCTAGCTTCCTTTATTGGAGTCATTCCCGATAATTGACGGTGTTTGTGTTTCGAAAATCGTCATCTGTTGGCCACCGTTTTCGGCTCTCTAGTATTTGTGCGCACTGTGATTATTTTACCGATCGCCCTCATCATGTCTAGCAAAGCGCCCGGCAGTGATCCACAAAAGTCCAAAACCCACAGTGCTTCACATGGCTGTTGTCAATTAAACAGTTGTTGTGGGTGTACACCATCAAGACAGCCATCGACAAGACGTCGAAAGATTCGTGAGGTAAGTCACGATAACCATTTCTCCCGTATCAGTGTTTTGTTATGTGCTATTCAGATATGAATATTTGTCAGGTATCTCCAATTTTCATTCTACGGGTGATCGCTTGGTTTATACTGTTCTGGTCATTTTACAATGCGAACACTACCAGGAGATATAGTTTTGTAGGCTGGTTAACTGAATATTGGACCCGAGTGAGACTAGTTAAGTGAAAGATCGACAACCCTATCAGCCGGGCGCATCCAGGCATGACACCAGTAAACAACAATTCAACAGTAAACCATCAGTGCTGAATGGAAATATTGTCAGTGTGAATAAACCTGCCAAAAGTCTTAGATATCACTCTCGCCCACTTGAAAGGTCACTAGCAAGACAGACCAGTTTTTATTCCAGTTTATACGATATTCGGGACACCGAAGATTACTCATTAGGTCACTGAAAACTATCCAACAGCCCACAGGAGGATTTGTTCCTGTTGGGGCACATCAATTTGGTGCATTCATCAGTATGGTGTTCTGCCTGAAGCGAAATTGGTCGCACTGAGCTGCAGTAAACGGTATGGGATGTCACACAGAACATGTTCAACACAGGAAAAACTTTCAGTGAATTATACCAAGAAACCTGGCTTGCCTTTGGTCGTTTCTCTCAATCGATATCTGTTTCCAGCGATTTGGCCAGCCAGGAGATATGACAACACACTGATGTGACTAGTAATGCTGATCAGTTCCGATCGCCACAGGTCATCTTGGTAAACTAGGCTTTTCAAACTGTAACCAGGCGCGAATGTGACCCAGCAACAAAAGCGGTCTGTTAATCATTATGGTATAATTTTTACTCGGTCAAAAAAGAGTGAGAAACTCCACTGGTGTGTTTCCTTTGCTTCACTTTCCTTCCTTGACGAAAGGAAAACTATCCTGCTTGCAACTGTTGTTCATTTTTCTTAAAAATCTGTTTTGCAATTTTTGTACCACGTAAACGATTGCTCTGGCCAAAGTTATACTCGAGGTTTTCAAACCAATTTATTCTATTTTGAGTAAGCGTGGACAGAACTGATTCAGGCTGTAACAATCAAGGTGAAATTTACGTTCAAAATAGTTGTTTAAACTGGGCTTCTGCTACAAAGAGCCTTTTAAGTTCACACAAATGATGTATTGCTTTTTCCATTCAAAGTGACACCCTCAAGGGAATGGTCCTGTGAGGAACCTTCTTGGATTTACTCAGCAATTAACACACGCCTCGGGAAGTCATCTAAAATCTGCCTGTTTCAAAAAGTGGTCAAGTCAATCTCTATGACAGAGAAGAGAATGTAGGTTCAGAGATGTAAACAACCTTGATAAATTTCTTCTGTCAAAGTTGTCCTCCAAAATCTTAAATCAAAACTTGTTTCGGCACACGTCAACAGACAGTGGAGGTGATAGTTGTTGATTCAAGCGATCACAGACCAATTATCATGTGGAGCAGTGTACTCAATTTCATCACGTGTGGTGCATACCTATTCAATTGCATTGTGTGTGGTTAAACTAAAGGTGACTGTGTGAGAAAAATTAGAGAATGACCTAGCTTTTAACCCTCACTTGAATCTAGTTAATGCGGCTGTGAAAACAAAACTCACAAATAAAAGTTTCAGGCAGTAATTCCGTCCCAAGGGAAACGAGAATTTTTACCCGAAAGGTTTAACTATAAAATGCAGACTTAGACACCATACAAATGCTCAATGAACTTTGAAAGCTGTTTCAAGTCTTGCGAATCAACAATGTACTTTTAGCTTACCTTGCCTATTTCTGGGAGTGTAAACTGTTCCCAGAATTTTACACATGTACGCCAGTAAGGTGAAGACATCACAGCGTTTTGGGAATGAGGGGATGGGTGAAAGCACCGAATGAAACAAAGAATCAACTGATGTTGATCTAGAGACATCACACCGTTTGGGGATGAGGGGATGGGTGAAAGCACCGAATGAAACAAAGAATCAACTGATGTTGATCTAGAAATAAATTCCATAATTTTCATTGGTTCACGTTGATTGACTGACTGCCTATTTCAGTATGAATGTGTTGAGCATCATGATTTCTGATTCCCCCTTATTGCAACCAGCTAATTGGTATGTTTCTAGACCAGTCAGTGTTATTAAAAATACTTTGGTCATGTGGTAGTACGGACAACCGGTCGCTAAGCTGGCACTCTTAGCGAGAGGCTGTTGTTCCTCTCTATCGATGAACTATTCAATTAAACATGGCAAACTCCTCTAAGTTTTTCCTTGATCTCAAGCCCATGTCACACAAGATATGTAATTTGGGTAATATGTTCAACCAAACGCCGTTCCTCAAAGAACATTTACCACGACAGCACCACTTTCGGCTTCCAGTTTTTGGAATGTGCGAAATGGCGTCTTAGATTCGTTTACTTAAACCGTGTTCTGGAAAATTTGAAAGAAAGCTAAGCTGACAAAATACCACCCATAAGGTTGCTGAGAAATCTCGTGCGAAATGCACAGATTGATGTGCATTTGGCATATGTGCATGTGGCAGAAGTCGGTTGTGGTTATCTCAGCGGTTTTAGACAATTTTACAGTAAGTCACCTGTAAAAAAATATACTACGATATCTCGAACATTGCACCTGCTGAAACGTGAGACAAACAAGAGATGTAACCGAGTCTCCAGGTAAAACCCATGTGAGTGTAGTTCGCGCGGGTATATACGGGTACTCACCTTCAAACAGTACGATGTGAGTGGGATTATTGTCCCTTAAAGTTTTAATCCCCTGCAAAGTTTCGTTGGACGGAACACTGATAAACTCAGTTGCCCTAGTATCCGATGATAGATAAAAAATAAAACAAAATGGGTCAAACGATAAGCAAAGTCCACATTACTCGTATGGATTTTTTTTATCTGTGCGTCACTTGTGCGCCTCGAACCGTGATTTTGCGCCACTGTGAGCAGTTTCATGCTTCTGTGGTATATGGGGTGCGGTTTTGCAGAACCGCCTTCATCACTGTATTGCATTGAGCCACATTTTCGGTAACGAAATATGAATCAAGTGCCAAATTTGTGGACAACAGGTTGTCGCCAACTTTTCAGAGGATGATGGTCTTGGAATTTGGCTCAAATCGGTTCAAACTCGAAGCTGTTTGTCACTTTTCTTAGGTGGTTTTTCTTACCCCGACCACGGTAGTGACTGAAAAATTAACCTCGATTGTAAAAGTTGTGGACGGAAGTAGAATAGAGAGCTTACCGAAGACAGTCTACCTGTGAATTTCCATGGTGTGTAATGTACGGTCAAAAAACAATTCACTAGTCTGCCCAAGGTAAAATCACTCTCAGCAATGTGAGTCTAGTTCACATCTGCTTCATCTTCCAAGCTGCAAACTTGGATGAGCGTTAGTCAGCACATTACTATAGTTTATCAGCATAAACACCATATGAGTAGAAATCTCTCTATTATCCCATAACAGTCTGAAGCAATTTCAGCTTCTTCTGTCTTTCTTGACGGAACATGCTGCTCACGAAAGGCGGAACCGGTGTTTGTCTGCCGAAGAGCTTTCAATAAACTTGAGTGCTCAATCAAGAACGCAGTATTGCCGCCGTACTCCCCTTTTCATAGACACATTTGTTGCACTTCGAACTGTGTCCTTGACGGTTGTTTTTCTCATAGTACGGTCACCAACAATAATCGTATTGTGTGAGTTTCGAACTGTGGTAGGTTAGTACCATTCATATCACTGTGTCTTGGTCAGCCCGTTCGTGGGAGCGGAAGAGAGATTATAGATTTTTTTCACGCTACATTCCCCAGGGAGCCAAAACTGTTGCAAATCTCTGTTCTGCACATGTTAGTGTACCAAGGCGGAGCTGCCTACCGGTCGTAAAATATGATCATATCAGTAATAAAAGCCGCTGTTTACTCTACCAATCCAAATTAACTAAGAACCATTTGCAAAGCAATTTGGTTTTCACAAGAAACTCAACTGAACCTCTCGTTGTATGGTGTTCTACAACTGAATGTGCTGCACATAAGCCACCTCATGTTTCAGTTGGCCCGATATTCGAGATATCGCAGTATGTTTTCACAAAGGATAATACTCACAAGGTTGCTGAAAGCTCTTCGACAGTCCATGACCGGTTTCACCCTCCCCGTCTCTCTTGAAAACCAACTTAATTTGCAAATGAGTGTATTTCTCGAAAACAGTCCAATTTGGGTTCAAGTAGAACATAAGGTTGACGGAAACTCAGGGACTGCACCTACCTCAACCGGAACCGGTCGTGGGCTGTCAAGGAGTTTTCAGCAACCCAGTGAGTAGTGTCTTATATGATAACTAAGAACCACTAAATCAGGCATGTTAGCACTAACAAAGGCCCTGGTGACTATCGGCGACTGAACGCCTAGTGAGTTGTTGTGCATCGCTTTATCCTACCCTTCAATTTCACTACTATAAATTCGTACCCTGCCTTTTTCGTACTCAGGAATATCACATGTCGGCTAAGTCAGTCGGAGAGCCTTCTACTGTATTGGAGTATTAGTGCATTGGTGTATCTCCTGTGCTTTTAACCCATTTCACGAGGTGATGGTCGGCCTTGGAATCAGTCACATGAAGCGTTCCCATGATAATTTACTCTCTTGGACAATAAATAGACCGTATTGCGAACCACGAGGGGTTTCTTCGTTGGTTTTAGGAAGTAAATTACCACGAGAATGGGCTATGACAAAAAAAGCATTCCTCTGTCAACGAGGGTTTTCCATCAAGAACAGTTCTGTATCACACTGGGTTACTCAGCGCACAACTCGATACTGTTTTGGCAAGTGCTTTGACTCAAGTCCTTTTCGTATAATGGCCTTCTTTGAAATTATTTCCAAGGGGACAAAATCAACCCCAAAACGAGTGCGCTTATTGCTACATTTCCACTAAAGTGCCATTGACTGGGGCGAGGTTACATCTAGCGTTTCATTAACGGGGACTAACACGTTAGTTGAGGTCGAGTCATGTGTGATGGTCAAAAGAACAGAACAACCAGAAAACTGGAAGAATCAATTGATCACAAATAAAGAAAGTCGGTAGATCAATAAGACGAGGCCATGTTCGTAATTGCGATTTTAGATTCGTTACTTTTTCCGTCCATCAGGTTCTGACGACCGGGTTTATCTTTGATCTCCTCCGTATACAACAAACCGATACGAATTAGTTCACCGAGTAAAACCAAACAATGTATCCATACGACCAAAGTTTGAGTGGGAAATGTGAACCGACGGATTCTGTGAGAAAAGTAAGGAAAAGAAATTTCCACACTTCCGAGACCTGACATTACTACACAAAATGCCACCTTTGAACCGCACAGACACACCTTTTTGCATCGTAAGCCCTTAAAATAAGACACATGAATCCAGTCAGAGTAATTTATGACCGACAACTTTTAAACTTTGTCTTTTGTCTGAATTTGATTTGTAATTTCTCTGACATTTTTCGAGTCTTCAGGGCCTTGGTTCGCCATTTGACTGACCAAGGAATTTTTCTACAGACTGGGGTTCTTTTAGTTGGCTGTCGCAATGTTTTCCGCACCTTCGGGATGTTTTTTTTGGTTTTAGACATTTGACGGCCTTGTGCTGTTGCGGAATACAGGCTGTTCTGTTTAGTCAGACCAGAACCAATTGCCATGCATAAAAAGTATTTCCAGAGTAGCACAAATGTACGCTCGAACAATACTGTCTGGAATCATACATGTAGTTCCAACAGAATTTCTACCTCCCCGAATTTACCGGTCATAAATCACTTTTGATGAAATTTACAATGAAACTGAGCAAAAATCTCGGGGAAAAGCTGTTCCGATACCCGGTCGGTTCCCGACAGTGAGCTTACACAGCCAAACGCCACACCGGACAGCCTAACGCGGTACACTAACCTCGTCCTAGGTGCTTGTGTTGCGTTTTAAACTCCGACAGATTAATGGTTTTAAAAATACCTTTGTGTAACTCCTATCTAAGTGATATTGGGCTGGGAGAAAACGAAACAACGGAACAGCATCTTTTGGAATGTTAAGCCTGTCGAGGGTGATCCCTTAGAAGTAAGAAAACTATTCCAAAACGATTACTTAGTCATACCCTAATCACCCTTCATCGGATTCACGGTGAAATCAAAGACCGTTTCTTTCTTCCTTTCTAAGCCTACACATTTTGCAAAAATGCAATTAGTCAAATAGTTCAAAGCTGGTTTCAATCTGTTAGCACTTCGCCAACTTCCTATGAATCAGAAGAGGTAACAAGACTGCTTGACTGGAATAGTTTAGAGCATACTTATTTAGGAAGTTTGAAGCCCGCATACTTCCCACAACTGGATGAAAGTAGTGCTCAGCTTTAAGGTGAAGCTCCATCCGGGTTAACACCACGTTTCTATGACCTGACAAGCTTGAATCAGATCCCTCCTCTGATCAACAGTTACCTATAACCTAGCCACACTGCTCATATAGAGAGGCTACTCTTATTTAAAAGGGCTTCTCTCCCGTGATGACTTATTGTCTTTGAAAATAACGAGGTACTGAATGTTCAAAACTCACTTCATCACATCACTTTAATCATCCTGTGTGGGAAACCAGACGTTGCATTCCGGTCAAAATGTTTCTGAACTTGTGAGTAGTTTCATTTAGGAAAATATACTGCGATATCTCGAATATCGTCCCAACTGAATCATGAGGTGACCTGTGTGCAGCACATTCAGTTGAAGTATATCATAAACGCGAGATTCCTTTGGATCTCTCGTGAAAACTAGATAAGCGTATTAGTCGAAACCACCCCCAACGTTTTAAGATAATGAAAGCAGACACAGAGAATTTCTCCATTTGAGCACACACCCACCACGTCCTCGTCAATTTCGTACCGGGAATCTGACTTATCGTAGATCAATGTCTCGGTTTTTTGCAGTTGTTGTGAAAACTTACCGAAGGCCGTCTCAATATTTTGAAATGTCGACAACCGAAATCGGTCAAGTAACTTGATTGGGTTGTCTAAACTTTTAAGGTGTTTTCAGTTTGTGATTAAAATAATGGTTTCTTTTTATTCTACAGGTGTACCATCTTTTAGCTAATGAGAACTTGGTTGTTATTTTTCTTGGTACCGGGCTGCCTGATTCACACCTTATTATTTTAAATTAAAATTCTGCCAAACTTTACTCAGGTGTGTGTGTGTGTGTTGTGGGGGGGGGGTTACTCAACAGATTTTCCGACGTTATTAATTTGATTTGCCCCCAATTAGTTAATTAAAATGCCTCACTGTTGATTTTACTCAAAAATTTTTGACACACAACATGACATTGACAGGCAGTGAATTTAATGTTGCTACACAGCACAAGCTAGACCCCACGAGCACGATTTGGTCGCTTCCTAAAACGCACAAACAGATCAACAAGTTTCCAGTGTTCATGTATGAAAATGTCAGATAGATTAGACAGGGGAAACTCCAGCAATAACAGGAAGCCCAATCTTTGATGAAGCAATTTCAACTGCAGTCATCTTATATAGACGTAATACGCTACTCATGAGGTTGCTGATTTTATTTTAAATTTTGGTTTATTTTATATAAAAAGCGTGAAGAGTGCGAAAAAAACATTTAACCGTGGCATTTTCTTGGTACACAGCTGACGCGCAACACAGAGAACGCACAGGGGCAAGGATACTTCCAAACTGCCCATGTCCAGAGAGGAACGATAGAAAAACCCGCGGACATTCCTGTCGCAAAATGAGCGCTTTACCGCCGATCTAACTCGAGCTCATTGGTTAGACAGAGTTGGCAAAAATGCTATCGAGCTTCCATGCAATCTTAATTGTGTGGCTTTCTAGAGTGAACTCGGGTATTTCTATACACAATGAATTCTCACACATCCGGCCCATTAATTTTGATGGTCTTCACCTCAAGCACATTCCGCTAAAGCGTTTTTTTCGTTTTGATTGCGCTGCACACCACAGGGAACACATTAGGGACATTAAACCTCAGATGTCATCACTCACATGACTGAGGAATAAACAGATGGAGGAATGTCTTCTCTGCTGTGGGCGTCCCTCTGTGTCACCTGTTTCATTGAAAAAAATAACTGAATGCGTCACCCTCAAGCTGACGATTGATCTTTAATAATATCGATTTTTTCACAGTCGGCAACATCTCGGCGGGGAAGCGGTTGTCCGAAGATAAACATCCAGGGGAAATGGTTTCCAGATGCTGGTAACCAGGTCGGTTAGGATAATGGACCACAATATCATAGCCGATTAGAATGAATTAAATGGGTCATACCTCACTGATGAATTACGTTTTACTTGCAGACAAGTTTTCTCTGCTGGACCGCTTCGACTGCTTATTGACACTTCACGAAGAAAGACCTGTTCCTCTAGATTGTACTACTCATAAGGTTGCTGAAAATCCATCGACAGCCTACGACCGGTTTCGCCCTTCCGCTTGGGGCTCATCAGGTAGGCGCAGTCCCCGGGTTTCCGTCAACCTTATGTTCTACTTGAAACCAAATTGCACGAAATTAGCGAATATACACGCATTTGCAAACTAATTTGGTTCTTTTGAGTAGTACATTACAAAGATATACATGTATCGTGATGTCTCGAATATCGTAGCGACTGAAACATGAGGCGGCCTGGTGCAGCACATTCAGTTGCCTGAGAACATCATAAACGAGAGATTCAGCTGGGTTCCAGGTGAGTCTCTCGAAAGAGCCAAATTAGTTTGCAAATGAGTGTATATTTGCTAAAGACCTGTTCCCTTGCACGCCTAAGTACCTGGTTGATGATTCTTAGCGAGTAGTATCGTCAGTCTAATTATTTTTGTGCCTTAAGTTATTTATTGTAGATAAGAAATCTTATGGTTAGTATGGATACTCAACGAGGCTCCAAAAGCGAATTGATTGTGTCCAAAAAAAGTCATCAACACAAACAAAATGAGTTAAAAATTGATCATATGAACACTGTTTCATTTCGGTTCATGTGCGTGATGTATACTGTCTTGAGAATACAAACGTTCTTTCTGAGCGCAGTGCATGATGGAATAAGGTTTTTCAGCATTTATCCACATGCAATAATGTATATATGCCTAGTAATCTTGCACCTATCTGGATTCTGTCTAGTGGCCTGCTCTTCCTGTGATGCACGATCGATGCACAATCGATCATTTTCCAGAGATTAGGCAGTGCAAGCACTCTGGTCGAGAAGAATTGACATAAGTTGAACAGTGCCTGTGGTGTAGGCAATATTATGGTCACGCGGAATCCAGGGTTCATTGAGATGACTGTTGTTGGATGAAGAAAGTACAAATGTACAAAAATGACAGTATACTCGGTGTAGGTTATCAGTTTTAGACATTTTATCATCTTGACACTGGCCTAAATGAGGCTGATGTCTCTCTCCGTTCATCGTTTGGAGGTAATCAGATTCTGAATTCGCACCTCCATCGACGAGATGAACGGGAATTCAGAGGAGCGTGGCGTGCCTCTAGACACTTCATCTACAGTCATATATTTGAACAACTGGTTTACCTGTCGTAAAAACTCTGAAGAAGAACTCATGGGAGGTCATGTGTCATGTCACAGTTACAACCAGTGCGTTCACATGCATTGAATACCCAGCACTACGCTGTGTTTTGAAATTAAACTTTCCGCATCATAAAATCTGTTTAGCAGAGTCCAAGCCGAGTTTTGCCGGGAATTTTTAGGACTTAAGGACTTAAATTCACGTGCTTCAGATGTCAAAACAGCAGCAGGATGATGGAGGCATGCTCTGATGCGCGTAGAATGGTGTACCTGAAAAACTGCGATTATACTCAAATTGAGTACAGTCATAAGGCCACCCAATCTTTGGCCTTATTTAGATAGGAACTTTGCGACAGTATAATTACTTTAATAATTATTTCTTCAAGTTTCCCGGTTTGCTGAAGTTTCCTGTTTTAAAGCCAGAAATAAGTGGAATCTAACAGGTTCAAAATGAACGTAGGCATGCATAGAAATGTTCACATATGCCTTCTTAGCTCTATCCAATAGACATCAAAGCTTGCTTTTAGTCAAGCTTGCACTAGCTTGCGGGCTAGAGACTTTATCACGTGATGTCTTCCGGGCTCTGTTGCATTCCTGACTGCACAATCTCCAGCGATATGCGAGGCACGTGTCCCCACAATACAAAAGATGGTTGCCAGAGGAAAGCCAATAAATTAGTTAGATGTTCGTGTGAGCGACTTCAGTGATTAGTGGGTATCTGTAGGATGCGTAAGTTGTCTCTTTTTCCCTCAATAATGGTTGGTTTAGCGTAACACAGAACCCGTATTTTCTTACAAAATTTGTCTCACTTGTTGCTCTAGTTTCTGTCACCTAGAACAAAGCCACCTGTGCACAAAATACTGTATTTTTCTAGTGATGAAATAGACGTATGTCTGAACAAGTGACGGAGCAATCCAATCTGAACGGATAACGTTAATAGGCATAATTTTGCGTGGGTGGCAAACCAAATCGAACGTATGAATAGGCCAAAAAATCTAAAATAGGAAACAGGTCTTTTTTTCTAATATTTTGAGAGAGTGGAGAATAGTCTTGTAAAATTCCCAGCGATGATTTGAAAGCATAATTTAATGATCAGTGTATGGAGAGGATCAGGAAAGTTTGGGGTGAAGACCACACGAAGAAGGAAGCTCTTTAGCCTTGATTCAACATTATCTTTCCTCCTTTTTTGTCGTAATCCTGGCCGATACGCAGCTTCTTTGCATCCAATTTGGTCGAGTCGTCTGTCTTTAAAGAAACCTCTATTCGGAAGGCTTTCTCTGGACAAGATTGCACCAAAGGGACATATATACAGCATCCTGAATGCACCAAACTCTCGCGGTGCAGCTGCCGTCAAGGCGTTAAATCAAGATGCTATCCTGGTAATGAAGCCGAGGTGTACCCTGCAGTTGCTTCATCCTTCTCTGGAATCATCAGTGGTACACATCTCACTTGGAACTTACCAACACTTTTCACACCACCCTCAATCAATAAACAACCCAGAAGAAGACAATTTCACAAGATGAGTAAAGCGCCCTTCTGAGAATTCATCCTTCGAGGAGCCAGGCAATAGTACTTCTTGGCTTTTTAGGCTTTCCTAACAAGGAGAGGTCTCAATTGAAGATTGACCACATCTCGTATCAACGACAATCATTAAGGGTGACCAGCTTTGTCTACTTTGTCCCTTGTGCGTGTGCTCATCTGTCTTCTGTCTAACATCGGCTGTCAGTACAGTCCTTACCCTATTGGTCATCGAGTCGTTTGACTCTCATGATTCACGCAGTTTCAAGCTTTCTGAATTTTTCATACACGCAGTTCTTCTGTGGTTCAGACTTCTTACTTTCAGTAGCATTCAAGTAGCTTTGCCCCATTAGAGCATCTTCTCTAGGGTGATTGCGTTTTTACAAACTTTCAAAGCTAATCGCGGAGTGTGTACTGTTGAGGACTTGACAATTCTTAATGCGCCTAAATCTGGCAAACAGCTTCTGAAGTTAGTTATCCGTGGAATAGCACAGCTTGCCAGTACATTGTTTCAGTGCTGCGTATCCTTCCAACCTAGTACATTCAAGCACGAATAGGAGACATTCCCAGGTTTTTTATTTTGTACTGACTTGGGTGCCTTGTTCTGGAAATCCTTTGCAATGGTCAGGAACTGTATTACTGCATCGACACAGCTGCGCTAAACGGAAAAGATTTTGCATAATGAATAAGCCAAGGAACCCTGAAATCCGTAGAACAGTGTGAATAGTGCAAGGCACAGCCGGACACAGTTGCCACCACGCGTTCTGCATGTCAGTAGCTAGTGATTAACAGGGATATGCAGTAGCTGTTTTTTCGAATGACCGTATGAAAGACTGTTGTTATATCTGCTGATTCGCCGACCTGTGGTATCTGCTGCTGACCTGCTCCAGTGCCTAGATGCCGGAAAAGAGACTCACAGAAGGGAACACAACAGTTATGTTCTGAACAAGCGAGTACAAGAGAAAAACTTACAACGGCCCCACGCTATTTAAAGGGAAATTTACGACATTGATCCAGGCTGTCTGATAGGCGTTAGTGAACACACACCAACATCGATCGTGCCTCTATGAGATGCCTGAACGCTGATCACATTCGGTCGTGCTTCTGTGGCGTGCATGACCACTCATCTGTTTTTGCTGAATTCATTGAATGACTGATGCTTGCCAGCTTTCCTGTTGAGATTTTGGTGGATCAGTAGGTTCCGGGCGTTCTGAGGTTACTTTCAGGAATCTGACCTTCCTGATAAAGACAGAGGCACATGGCAAGTTGGCGCCGTGGAATATGCGGTATTAAAGACATTTCCTTATCGAGCATGTCAAGAGGCGTTTTGCACTGGTGTGCAAAAATCCCTCACCAGGACTGTCGTTCACAATTCCGTTTAATACGTAACCGTAAAATCAACAGTAATCTGAAAAGCGTTGGTGGAAATATAATTTACAGAGGTTTTTCATTGGAACGAGTGTTGACAAGCTTGAACTCAGCTCATCTTTATGTGGACTGTATCGGACTGTGCCGTAAGTGAATAAAAGTAGACGGATTTCAAGTTGGCTTATGCTTTCCCTCTGTAAAAGTAGCATGAATTTCGCTATCAGACGACCCTCTCTGGTTGCCCACCAACTCGCTGACATTAGTTTTTCGCGAGTCACAATCAGCCCTCTTTCAAATTTTAAATCGCCCGATAAATGAGCCCCACAAGTTGACCATCAAGAGTTTAAGAGTTGAAAGTAAAAATGAAATAGAACATAGTGTTTTGCAAAACCAGTTATCTTCCGGGGTTTGAAAATCTCGCGCAGAAATCGATTAAATTGGTCACATTTCATAGGTTATATACCCTATGAGGAGGACACCTATGACCAGATATGCCCGTCAAGTTCGTTCACTGTGCTTCAACATCTGGCAGTAATACTTTTTTCCAGCATTGTCCGCTGTTGTTGCCCCCTATAAATGCAGAAGCGATTAGAAACGGTCATCATCAAAATTCTCCTCAAAATTGTTAACTTTAATGCAGTTTTGACTGTATCATCCAAACAGAAGTTGACCGAAAGCCTTTTTGCCCACGGACGGGTTAACCCAGAATAACATGACTGTGCATGGTAAGTTGGCTTTCGTTTCCGGATTCACATGCCATATTAAAGTATTATAGCATACCTTACGCACGATAGATAAAGGCACGTGCAGTTTATGTGAAGCCATCTGTACAAATGTGGGCGCCCTGTGTCCGGTTTTAACTCAAGGGTGTGCTTAGACCACCAATATACCCCAACAATGGCATGCAACCTCCAAAAAAAGTGAGAATAATTCATCATTTGGGACCCACGTGGTATGCGAAGGGTAGTCTGATTGGCCTTACCAGTCACTAAACATTCCAGGTAGACGTCTCCCTGGCTAGTACCAGTCATTATTTAGTTTGATCCATAGAGCGATGTTCACATAACTTCATTCCGAAACATCGTGGTAGGTATAACACCGCTAGAGAGTTTTTGACTATCAAGGCCGAGCTTTTTCGAATAACCTAGCGGTTGAAACCACTATTTTCCACGTCATTAAGCCTGGAGGGCTTCATTACTGGTAAGCACTCCTGCAGACTCATTCTCGGTTGAACTTGTTTACATTCATATCGTTATACACAATAAACCCGGTAAAATTATTCATGAGTTCCTGTTTGATCCAAACATGGGTTTGCGTACACAGTTCCCCTTTCGTCAACTTGGCTCACTCTTGGGCGTTTGGTTACTTCAATCAACTCCGGGCTGCTTTTAAAGTTGATTAGCCGATGGTGTTCTTCCGGTTTCCCATGAATGACGGTATGCGCACGGAAAGTGAATTATTGCCCACCCCCCGCAAGAGTCATGTTAGAAGCTGGTATCAAATAGCAGGAAAGTTGCTGAAAAGTGGTTTTGACTGGTGCAAATGATTGACTGATGGATGCGACATCGTGTTTGGGCACCCTGAATCTCACCTGTTGTGAGGGTACGGCAGAGTAGCATCGGTGTTGAACACTGATGTCATGCTGTCGATGATGATGATGATGTTGATGAGGGTAGCATGGAGATGGCTAATTTTGCTTGTCATTTCGGGATTACCTGAAGAAATTAAGGACGTTTATGAATGATCAATATGATCAATTCTCAGAAAGTCTAAACTAAGCGGATTTAGCAAACAACACAGCTGAGGTGTAAATGGTTTCGATAGAATAGAAAACTACTCTGATCCACGTCCTTATTATTTTCTTGAGATACTGGTGTCCACAGAAGATGATGAAGACCTTTTTGTCGCTCTTAAGACAAGTGATGTGCACGTTTTCCAGACACGTTTAGTATTCCTGCCTTAAAGTCCACGCTCCGTACACCTCAGCTAAAGTCATCTGGAAAATGTATTCGTAGACGGTGTACTGCAGATGTTTTTTTCTTGAAAACTGTAAAGCCTGTAATAATTTTGAACTTCCCGAATTTAACGGAGTCTGACTTTGTGGGTGCACTGACAAAAACAAGTATGATCAAAGAAATTTCACACTCATATTCAACAGTTTGACGATGGGTTGCCTGTACGCCTTCGATTGTTTCTTCATTGCCTACATATCCTAGTTACGTCAGAGAGAAACAGTAAGGCTTTCCGAACACCGAACTTTATTGGACCAGCTGTCGTAACCTTTATAAATGCTACGACGACATACTCCTCTATGGTTTTTATGCGAGGCGATAAATTGTTTCAGCCTAAGTGCGGTTATGATGAAACACACTGGAAAAAAACATTTCACCCTTTCCTACATATAGAGACTTTTATCCGTGATATTAATTCTGTTATATCTGCTGATTCCTTAATCTGTGGTATCTGATGCTGACCCGCTCCAGTGCCTAGTTGCCGGAAAAGAGACTCACAGAAGGCAACACAACCGCTTTATTCCGAACAAGCGAGTGCGAGAGCAAAACTTACAACGGCCCCACGCTATTTAAAGGGAAATTTACGACATTGATGCAGGCTGTCTGATAGGCGTTAGTGAACACACACCAACATCGATCGTGCCTCTATGAGATGCCTGAACGCTGATCACATTCGGTCGTGCTTCTGTGGCGTGCATGACCACTCATCTGTTTTTGCTGAATTCATTGAATGACTGATGCTTGCCGGCTTTTCTGTTGAGATTTTAGTGGATCAGTAGGTTCCGGGCGTTCTGAGGTTTCTTTCAGGAATCTGGTCTTCCTGACAATTTCACACCAGCTTTCTTGTCCACTACCTCAATACTGGCTTGAAAGTGCTATCGGTTTGTGCTTACTGATTTCGGAAGCAAATACTGTTTTACTGACCAGAAATTAGTGTACAAAGTCAACATACACTGTGAACAGGAGCAGAAATCACATAATGAGATTGATTCATATGTTTCAAATGGACGATATTCGATTTGTAATTATGTGTCTCAGCCACGCTTCGTAACGTTTTCACAATATCCGCACGTTTCAGTCGTTTGCCCAGTTCCTTTAGCTGAACTGTGTAGGAAATCCCCAGTGGATTTTCCTTAAAGTGTAACAATTCCTTGACGGTGTACTCTTATTCGGTGGAATGTATTCAAGGCTTTTAACATGGTCTTTAAAGTGCGATATAAGTACTAGTTTTACTAAGTCGTTAATTAGAACACTCCCCTTTACCTGTGGAAGAAACAAAAATATGCGGTAGAAGGCTTAACAAAGTGTAAACTCAAAGCCGGATTGAGTGCGACTTAAGCAGAAGAACAACAAGGTGCTTGTTACTATCCAAACTCTGTCAATTCCATTGTCATCTGGATCTCTCAAAGTATCATTGTTCGTCAGTTTGAAAGGTACCATAAACTTTATTGT
The DNA here is from genome assembly GCF_000715545.1 of Opisthorchis viverrini. Taxonomy (NCBI): domain Eukaryota; kingdom Metazoa; phylum Platyhelminthes; class Trematoda; order Opisthorchiida; family Opisthorchiidae; genus Opisthorchis; species Opisthorchis viverrini. The sequence continues at coordinate 148,135 of NW_008752137.1, read as the reverse complement.
TGCACAACAAAGATGAAAAACAATTGGGTCGATAAGACACAAATAAGCGAGCATTGCGTTTGTAAGATTAGTTAGAAAACGGCAATAAATGAAATTATTTCATTTGCTCAGCTCACATTTCAGTTCAGTAAGGTGGACAAAATTGTAAAACAACTGGACACAGAGGAGTTGAGTTGTTGTCTCCTAAAACAGTAATCCGTTAACGCACTTCAATGCTGAACAGTTTCATAATATGGAAAGTGGGCAACCCAGAAGCTACCACCCTAAATCTAACTACAGTGATGTTTGGACTCGGATGAGTTATTCGCTAGCCCGAAGCAGCAAACAAACTTCGACAGCTTTTTTTGGCAGTTTACAATAATTCCCTCAAAGGCTGGTAAAGCTGGGCATTTCGGACGCTGGTGGTGTCGCACAACATAAGGAGTAACGTGGAACGGTTTGTGGTCGGCTTACCTCTGTACGAACGCAGAAAGAATAGCAACTCGGGTAAAACCAAGATGTGTGGCAAAATATACAAATTCATTGCGATACGCTGTTGAGTCTCTGATATATTGTTGCCAATTAGAACTTGAGTTGTACAACCAAAATGAGAGCTCAGAATCCATCCGTCAAATGAGGACACAAAGCAGGAAAAGGCTATTGGTTGATCAGATGGTAGTTGAGCCGCTCGCCGAGCTTGGCAACTGGTTTGCCGAGTTTCGAGTGCGCAGTTGAGTGCGCACTGACGATGCCTGCTCGACTGATTATTCAACGTTTGCAAACCCGTTGCCAAGCTTGGCGAACGACCATCTGATCAACCAACAGTAAACACGCTCGAGCTACACATGTTTCGGGAATTCGAGGATGAAATGGCGTTCATCCGAGGGACGTCTAAAAGAAACCAAAAGGTGTTGAACTGAAAGATATCACACTGTGGACGTAAATATCATCTTGTGAACTTAAAAAGCCTTCCTAATGGTTTGGATTTACGGTCCTCGAAGTCGTGTCCATCAATAGCGCTTTCAGATGGTTTAGTCTCACTTAGAAATAATGAGGATATTTTGATTAAAAAAGTACATCTTTGTCTCAGTAGAACACAAAAAGAGACAGATATCATGATGTGTGACTTAACTGGGCCGCTGGGATTTCGGTTAGAAAGTTGTTGTGAAATAACCTCCGTGGATCTTTAGCTAAGCAAGTCATGTATGAGCAGAAAAATAACATGTTGGGATTCAGTCATGCTTACCAGTTACTTGATGTGGCCGTTTTGTGACTCCGATAGCCTAAGCTGTTAAGTAGATATGAACCCAGTTTGACGCTCATTCTGAACTGGCCTACTGGTTGTCTCGTTTGGCAACAACTGCCAGTTGACCGAGTTACCCTCGCGGTAACTGCCATCCGATATTTTACAAAAGTTTCTATAAATAGGTGCCAGTTGGAGGTCTTTCAAGACGGTTTGTGATTCTTGTTGCTTTCTTCTAGTTTCCTAACCAGCAACACCGAACAACGACCTTCAGTCTTATGCACACCTGCCTAATTCCAAGCCTTGTTTACCTTCCCCCATGACGGCTACTTCCTAGACTCATGTATGAAAAGCAAAAACTTCTTTCGTCTTCAGCTTAAAACTTTTCGTGTGAAGCTTGCCTGTTTTTTCACGAATAACTTTTGCCAGTAAATTTGTGCACTCGAGGGAACTTCAAACAGACCAAAAAGTTTGATTGTAGGCCTGTCATTGTTGACATAATTTATATTTTCACACAGAGCGGCGTCTTTTGTGTTGCGCAATTTAGGTTAATTGTTTGTTCATACACCCATTTTGTGTAGTGCAGGGAGAAGCATGCGGATGTTATGCAAAGTTCACAGGGGTACCGACTGCGTCCACACGCCCGCCATCAGAATTTTCTTATTACAGTTGCATCTCAGTCTCTTTTGAGGAAACAGGCTGCCTTCTTCCAAACAATTGATGTAAAAACTTGGCTATAATGGAGTGGTTGCTACCTAACAGTGACTAAACGCTGGTTATTAGAAAACAAAACGCGCTAGGTACCTGCAAGTGGCAACGTTGCTTGGTTTAATGTTGTAGAATCCCACATTTTCTTTTTTGGTCACGTAGCCATGAGTTGTCCGGATCTGACAGAGTAAGGTGTTGACTATCTTTGATACATAACACTGTTGGAGTCACAGAAGACTTGCGACACAAAGAGGCCAGTGATCGATTGTAAAACACGGGATACTCGATACGGAATCATTCGGGAACCAATGGAACTTGACTCAGAGAGGGTTTTCACAAAAACAACCCAGGCACCAGTTGAATATCCATGATCTTGTCATTGGCTCCCACATTCAATGATACAGGAGACATTAGATAAGCTTACTGGAATCCCCTCACCGGCATCAATTGCCTGACGAGAACTGATGCTACCGCAGTCCCAGGGTCTTTGCAATGAAGACTCTGATCATGACAGCTTCTTCACATAACAACCGTTTGTGTTTGATGAAACCAGATTGAATCCAGCTTCCAAATGCAGTGTGATCACACAGAGGCAGTGCCGTAGTCTCTCTAGCAACGACATTGTAGATAAAGGAGGAACCCTATGGGGACGGAAATCGAGGTCCGCCGCACAAACTCCCAATTTAGGAGGACACACAAAGAGCGAATATTCATTCGCATAACTTAGAGTCCGTCGGACTGAGGAAAAAAGCATCAAGCTGTGTATGGCATTTTATGATCTTGTAGGGACTTAGAAAAACAAAGTCGGAGAATGTTCCAGAACCGGTCGAATCCAGAAACAAACGAGGAAAATCGGTTCAATGTGGCTAAAAAATGTTAGCCCAAAAGTATCGAACAGAGGCTGATTGCATGAGCGGATGTAAAGTGCTATAGAATTTTGGGCTTCAGAAGAACGCGTTCCATGGGAGTGACCATATGATAAAGGAAACTTGGTTTAGACAAGGGGGAAAGGTTTGTTACTCATCGGCCAGAATATGGACAGCGATGATACACACAGGGAATTGCACCTCATTCATACTTTAGATACAGATGAAAGGGACCACATCCTAGACAGAAGAAGTGATTTTACAGAGTAGAATGAAAAATAAACCTCAGCAAACGCCCGAGCAGCCCGAATGCAGAGTGTGGTCAAAGTTGATGGAGGGCTGGAAGTAAACCTACGAGAGCAAGATAGGAAAGTGGAAGCTCCAAGTGTCATTGTATACTTAAATCCCGTTTGTAACAAGACCAACGTTCGGTTATACTGCACACGATTGTCACTTAACTGAGGCGGGTTTGATAAGAACTGGATTTGTAGATGACAACACCGTTCAGAAATACCATGATGCAAGTAGGGATGGATGTACATAGACCAGCAATGGATAACAGGAAAAGTGGAAAACATAACGCAACCTGCTGCATGTCGGAGCTTGTGACTCGAATCTGAAAAACGATGCCATCTAGGTGAACTCTCAGAGATCATGTCAGCAGGATGTTGTCAATCCGTTTGGCCAAAATTATCCTAGTCTCGCATGAACTGGAGAGTTCCAAAATTGTAGATTAGGCCGGAAAACCTCAACTCAACTCACTAAATAAACTTATTCCCTGCTCAAGAACATCCTGAAAGCATGAATAATTCACTTCAAAGTTTTCACAAAAACCCAAAACTGAATTTTGATTTTCTCTTCTCTACTGAGGTAAGAACAACACAAACAGACTGAGATCACGTTGTAGCCCATTCATTGTGATCATACTCAAAACCTCTAGATTGAACTGTTTCCTCTGGTAGCGTAAACCAATTACTATTTCCGCGCATCTTCACAGCATGTTTTGTGACCGTCAACTAAGTAACCTTTGCCTGAATTTACCAAGTAAGCTCTTGCGCCCACCGGCCACCAAAGTCTTGTTGTGCTTATTTCACTGTGACAGCTTGTCAAGACAAGGAGATCAAAAAAACAGCAGTCCAAATTTGACTTTGTAAAATGCGCAGACAACATAGTTTCTCTTCTGTAACGGTCATGCACTCGTTGAGGTACACCTTCCTGTCGTAAGTCCAGAAACCGGTACACGCGCTGCACACACTATCACCCAGTTCGGTCGCGTTTGTCTGGAAAGCGCACTCTCACTGTGTGTGTGGGTAGGCGAGTAAACAAAACTGCACAAGGTTACCCCATAGTCACGTGATAGAGTAATCGGGAAATGGGTTCACAAGACTAGGATTACAACATTGCAGAAAATTTAACTCACAGGTTTCCTAAACTTGGGTCACGCCTTCAGGAATAGACACATCAGTCAGCTGACTGGAAACCAAATATAAACAAGGTCGCACTTGTAATTCTTCTGAAAACAAAGCGATTTAGAGAATTTTTGTGGCATTTCTCTCGTTCTGGCAGTAAATTGATGTCTTCGATGCTTGGGAATAAATCCTCAGATCTTTGTCTCACATTGTTCGAATTGGCTGCTCTTTCGGTAGTGCTCACAGGTTTTTGAGACATCCACTAGAGATGTGGCCAAGTCAGATGGGCAGGTTGCCGTAGAATACCACTGCATCGTTTTCTGGATTGAATCATGTGTTAAGGATATATTCAGCCGCTTTAGTCTTTGCCCCAGGTCAAATATATAAAAAGCTCAACCGGGATTTTGTTTAGGATGAACTTTGTTTGTTTCCAGCCCAATACGAAGGAAAATGGGCTAAATAGATCCAGCTTTATAGGTTTCCATTTGGCTGTGCGTTCTATTTTCTCTTAACTCTTTAGATCAGCTATGCTTTTCCTTCATCCACTCGGCTCAAAACGTTGCTGAAAAGGTGCCAACTCTTTCGATAGTATCACGCATTCTGGAAATCCGTGACAGGCCTGAACTCATGAAATCAAACGTGCTGACTGAGTCTTTGGGGCACAATGTAATCAAATGTACCGCAAACCAAACCCGTCCTTGATTAGGAATGATTAACAAGTCATTACATATTCTTTGCAGAAGCAGACCCAGCAAGAGTACCTTTAGATTTTACTTCATATGAAACAGACCATAAAGGGTGATCGAGAGGATGCGTGGGTGAGTAAGTGATCCGTCGGCAAATGTTGCTCATGTGTGATCGCTTGCCGTTGGACGACTAAAAAAACACTTATATGTGACTTGAACAAAGTAGTTCGAAATTGTCTCAAGTTTGACTAATTGGTGTTGTTTCTTGGGTACGCAGAATCGCCGTGCGATTTATGTTTTTAATGGATTTAACCGCATACTCCTTTGAAGCTTTGACATTGTCTATAAAGGATCTTACAAAGGATCTTCTAGCTTTGAAGCTCTTACCTATTATCCGGATTTCACACCAAGCTAAACTAGCGCTTAGATGTAACACACTACTCATAAGGTTGCTGAAAATTCTTCAACAGCCCACGACCGGTTTCGCCCTTCCGCTTGGGGCTCACCAGGTGGGCGCACTCCCCGACTTTTTGTCGACCTTATGTTCTACCTAGGTAGGAATTAGTGTTATTGTGGCTCAAAAAACATCTTCCTTTCTCGGCCCACTCAATCGAAAAATTGCACGCGTTTTATCTTGCCTACACTAGACGAGCCGTCAAACAAACCTCGAAATCAGTCTTTCCATTTCACTTCCATATTTATCTTTCGGCACTTCATCCCGGTATCCAGTTCCAACTACACACATACATCGCATTGGACCGCTGTTTACCTTTCTCCCAGAGTCACTAAAGTTTCAGACATCTTCCCCGTACATTATCTTGACGGAAAGTACTACTAGTGGGGTAGCTGAAAAATCTACAGTCTACAAGCTATATCGTCATATCTATGGTCATCACGTAAGCCTATCCCCTGAGTTTGCTGTAGTTGAACATAAAAATCTACGCAGCTGACAAAATGCAGCACATTTATCTGGTGCTGACAGACGAGTAAACTCAAGCCCAGCTCTATCCCCTTTTCGTGATTTTCTTCAGTTGAATGCGCTGTACACGAAAATTAACGTATTATATCCAGATGATGATGATTTCACAACCGTGAGACTCATTCGCAATTCAGTCGAATATTTTCCCCCATTTCTCTCCAGATTCCCTCGATTTATAATTATTTGAACCAAAGAAAATCCTTCTGACTCTATCCCACGTGTGTGTTGTCTCAATAACCGTTTACTTTGTTCTCGAATCCTTTGTTATTCCCTTTGAAAAGGACTGTAACCCACTGTGATTACCTATTTTATTCCTCTACGGAATTAGAAAAAACCGACTGTCGAGAATGGCTATAAGTGAGACAACAAAGAGTACTTCAAAATTCAGAGTCTAGTGAAGAACATGAGATTAGCCTTGATAGCACCGAAACAATTCGTTCTCCAAATTTCCCCCGACTGCAGCTGAAACCACAGACGAGCTTAGAAATGCGAACCTGGAAAACGACCTTGCAAAATTTTGTGTTGTAACTGGACGTGAAACAAAGTCCGAACATGCCCGAACAATATCCACTTAAAAGTGGAAACAGTTAATCGCCAACTGTATCAAACAAGTTTTTTTGCTTCCACAATACCCTGACTTTAAAAATCACAGTTTAACTTAAATATTAGCCCGTAGTGATAACTGGTTCTACTACTTTAGTAAAAATGTCCAAGCTCCATAGGATACACAGATTTTTAACTTGGTTTTGTTACTCGGCCTCTGAAAATGACAAGTAGTTTCAATGTTTTGTTAAAATGTTGTTTAATGATATCAGGTTTCATTCATGTGTAGGTCATGGTGTCATGGAAACACGAAAAGTCTGAGGATGAGCGAATGCACGATCGAGAGACCCGATGTATTGAAATCGTCTCCAAAAGGAATTCAATAATTCAGTCCTGAATGGCGGATCAATCGATCGTCACAACCAGGACAGTTACGTTACTGTCGTTCGATGAACCGGGCACACCAATCACATCGCTCAAGTGTGAACACGTTCGCCTGTTCAGACGTGATAATTCAGATGCATCCAACGTGCGTTGGTGGAGTA
>NW_008752137.1:104511-141097 GCF_000715545.1 Opisthorchis viverrini | reverse complement strand
ATGAGCTCTAATAAGAGCGAAACTCGAGTCCAGTGCTTCCCTTTGGTATGAACTCACCGGAATAATTACGCCAGAACAGGAACATGGCCGTTCACACGAGAGTGGTGTGGCTATGAACAAGAATACCTATCCGCAAAATCCCAAAGCTGTAATTCAGATTACCAGAACTAATAAACGCGGATTGTGTATACATAAGAGACGAGCGCTTGACGTCGAGGAATCCATCCCTAAACAGAATATTTTTTCGAAGCTACCAAACCGGTCTTTTGGTGTGCTGAGAATAGCAACGGTAGATAACCAAAATTAGTAATTATACAAATGATTGATCCTGAACCAATATATTTTCGGCTGCCAAATGCTTGTTAGGATTTCAAGGTCATAGGATTCATCGACCATGTCTGTATTACAACTGAAAAAAGGGAAGAAACTGCGGTGAAAATGAGGGCATTCTATATTGCTTCTTCATCCTTGAAACCAACTATGTTCAGAAGTTAGAAATGCAGCTTGGTGTTTTCTAGGGCAGGAGACGTTCCGGTCGGTCCTCCGGGTACAAAGGGTTTCGATACCAACTTCACCAGAAACTGCACTAGGGAGTCTTCGAAAAATCGACTCAAAATAGCTGTTTTCTTAGTTCTATGATCTTTCGGCAATAGCTAATAGTTGGCCATATCGAAAGTATCCTGACCCATTTATTCCAGTATATTAGTAGACAAACTTCACCTCACGTAATACTAGTTAGGAATTCCTGTGTATGCCATTCCTGGCATACAGCTTGCACCGTCGTGAGTCAAACTCAACCCCATTGACATACGGATGTACCTAGATTGGTGATGAAACGTTTGCAATCAAATTACCCAGCTCAGCAAACAAACCAACGGCCATCTACCCTACCTGGGCTACCAACATTTTCCTCCATCGCGGTGAGTGTTTTGGCCCAGCCCTGCATCCCGCAGTGGGAACTCAGAAAGCAACCGACGACTGAGGTCACTTCGAGTGAATTCCCTCTTGGCTTAACTAAAATGCGTTGTGTCTACTGAATACAAGACTCATCAATTCAGCAATCCCACAGACTCGGTGCTGGGTTTTCCTTAACAATGAGAACAAAATTAATCAATAACAGCAACAACGCAAGCTTTTCGTTTGACTTCTACGTGACTTGCTGAAATTTAGCAGAAAACAAGTACTCACTGAGTGGATTGCATATATAACCGCAAACATAAAAAGCACTGAATGACGGCAACAAACCTGACTGCTTCAATATATTTCCAGTCACTGTCACACCCACCGTTGCCAAAAAGGATACACGTTTGAGATCAGCGAACCGTGAAGGGCTAAATCACTGACTGTGAGCTGTCATGGTTAGTGCGACAGACATTCTGAAGCATAATGTATTAGTTCAGCGAAACTCAGGTCGAGTGGGGAGTTGATGAATAGAATGCGATAGCAAACTGACGTTGGAGTCTGTTAAAAATGATTTGCTGCTGTCAAGAGGGCATTGGTATTCTAGGCTGCGTTTGCAGTTTTGATTGGTGTCATACGAAGTAAACATACGGTACTGGATTGGCAAGGCCACAGATTGTGCACTAATAAAAAAACAGAGGTCGAGTAAACAGCTAGTATGCTACTTCAGTTTGTCTGAGAAACCTCTAGCTGCGTAAACTTTCACATTTCAAGAAAAACGTTTTTTTTATAAATATTCTGTCTTAGGAACACATTTTGACCACTGAATTCTATTCTAATCAAACTTTACCCAAGTGATTACATCAAAACTTAACGAGCATAAGACGAATGATAATATGAATACGTTGGGCCTAGACGGATTATGGTAAGACAAACCAAGATATTGATGAGCTATTGAGTGCTGAACTAAAGAATGCAGGTCGAGTAAACTCCGATCATTTTGACCACTGAATTCTATTCTAATCAAACTTTACCCAAGTGATTACATCAAAACTTAACGAGCATAAGACGAATGATAATATGAATACGTTGGGCCTAGACGGATTATGGTAAGACAAACCAAGATATTGATGAGCTATTGAGTGCTGAACTAAAGAATGCAGGTCGAGTAAACTCCGATAAACAAACAAACAAAGTTGTGATATCCAACTTTCAACTGCAGTACTGTTATTATTGCCCATCCATATTTTTCTGTACATTACAGAACTTGAATGAAGAACAGCAACAAAATAAATGATTTCAAAGATACGATGTTACCTCAATGTGAACGCCATTTAAAAAAATATAGAGAGGTTTGTACAGTGGTCACTTTTAATCAGACGTTTTGTAGTTGTAATTAACGAATAACTAAATTCTGAAACCATTCATGGATATCTCTGGCGATGAAGCTACCGGAATGCCGCGTATTTTGGGTGATGATCCGCAGAAATCATCAAATTAATAAACACCGTTAGCTTTGGCAAGTAGAGGCCACGGGTCTTCCACTGAGGTAGCTGGAAACGGGATAAGACGAAGATGCCGGTCCATTATGTCTCGAAGTCTTATGAATTGATGATTCAAGGGGAAAACTCCCTCAACATGAAAGTCACGGTCGATAAAATTGGTCCTTCTTAACCAATAGAAGGTAAATTATACTAATACACTCATATGCATGCCAATTTAGTTTTTAGGAATTACTGAACTGAATTCCAGCAAAATCTCCCGTTTGTAATGTTCTTCAATGGAATGTGCAGTGCCAGGCGGCCACATGGTTTCGTTGGTATGATGTTTGAAGTACTGTATAGAATATCATAAGAGAAATACAAAAAACGAGGGATTTAGCCGAGTTTCAGGCGGGTGCACCATCTGAAACAAACTGGTATCAGACGAAATTGGCGCTATTCAGGTTCAGGTAGAACATCAGATCGATGGCGATTTGGAGACTGCGCCCATCTGACGAGTCACAAGAAGGCCGCAGCCGGTTGTAGGCTGCCGAAGAGTTTTCTTCAAACTTATGAATAGTACGTTACGTCCATACAAGACAACTTCTCCTTCCCTTGACACCCGAATGACAGTACGGCGGTGAAGCGTCAGTGCCAACAGTGACGTTGCTGTCTTTGATGATGATGATGAGGCGCGAATAGAAAGTGACGGTGAAGCGCAGTGCCAACAGTGACGTTGCTGTCTTTGATGATGATGATGAGGCGCGAATAGAAAGTGATACACGAGAATACAAAAGCCCTAAATGTGGTTGATCAGATCATTCATTTAAAACAGCGCAAATACTTTACACGATGTTTCCGAAGACAACACTATCTAACGTAGTTTGATAGCGGTCACTTTGACAGCCTAGAAGCGATTGGCTGGCACTTGGTGAGAGATGCTGAAGAATTAAGCTGCATTGGTGTGGTGTTCAGTAACGAACAAACAGCGGTGATTACCGCTAGTACATAATTGTGTGGCACACACTAAAAATGTTCACCTTTTCTCTGAAACCCGCGCCGAGTTTTGCTATCCACGAAGTGTGTGCTCCGTTCGCAGACAAAAGAACACAACACAAAAGATTGTCAGCTTTTTTAAAGGACTCGCTAAACCGTGTCATGGTTTTCGCTTGCTTGATTATTTTGCTACCGTCAAGTAACCTTAATAGACACATTTGTGGAAATCAACGATCACTTCGGAGCTTGGTCATGGTTCCAGATCAAGACAAGATACCAGACAAGAATGATCCAGGCAGCTGAAGTCAACGAGATCTCTCACTCTTTTCAGAACCGGTCACTTAGGCATGCTACCTATTCACGACCTGTAGGGGCTCGCAAGGTGTCAACAAGGCCTATCCACAGCTTAACAGCCAATAAAGACACCAACCCACCATTACTAGTTTACCAATCCATCTGGAGATTATTGGCGAATTTTACCAGTCCCAAGTTTTTGCCTTACTTTGGAACCGTGTTACCTGGATGGAATATTTTGCAACATTTTTCCCGACGTCAGCCCCTTTGCACCGTTTCTTCTCACTTGGTCAGTCCTTCCCCTACCCACCGCTTGGCTGACCATGTTACACAATAGCTGTTTTACTGTCCCACCCTTTGTTGTCAAGCATAAACCAAAACACAGAGTATTGATTTTCGTGGTGAACTCGAGTGCTGACCATATTTACACACCTAGTATTCCAGTTTGAACTTTGCTTGTCTGAATGGTCTGCAGGTTGTATTTTCACTTTCGGACCACCCGAATAATCGAGTTGTATTCATCACGAGCGATAGACAGGCAAATTTGTCAATCGTGTTCAGACAGGATTTGTGAGCGTTTTGTTGAGGCTTTCAGTGGCGGTCAGGGAGAAGGTTATCAGTGATCCATATGTCCTCTGACATGTTGCTATCTCGTTCAAGTGGCATTGTCTAACAGTAAACACTGCTGTCACTACTGGGTCTCCACAGAAAAATATTAATCCTTTAATGCTAAAGCACTTAAGTGTTTTTTTTTGCAAATTTATTGTGCAGTTATCAGCTATACATGCGTAGGCGTATGTGCAACGGAACTGATAAAAATCTGCCGAAGAAAATGTACTCTGGTTTTGCTGATGCACTGCAGTCAAGGTTTCTGAAAACACTTTCTTCGTCTAGTGGAGTTCCTCTGTGTGTGTTTTTTTGTTTTTCAACTATCCAACTGAAGATGTGGAAGAATTATCCGCACACAAGAAAGTATGTCCCAAAAAATGACATTACAATTTGTGGCGACAGTAAAATTGTAGTAAAAAGTAGATTATGTACCATGTTCTTGTTTTCTAGAACATACATTTGTATTTATAAATCGAAAAATCCGGTTGCTTTGTTAAGTGAAAGCGATCTAAGCAAATGTTCTCCCTCTGGCAAGTATATTAGTCTTGTGGATGAAAGACCCATCTAATAAGAGTTTTTTTTAGAACTTTTCGCTTTGCTCTGATGTATCTGCTTCATCTACACTTTTCAAGGTGCACCGACCGCGGTGAAATGCACTCTAGTAGTGAACGTTCAAATTGGCTGCCCATTCAGAGTTTTTGTTTCTGTTCAGCCATTGCAGAGGCACAACAATTTTGACTATTGTCATGACTTTTGTGGGCTGAGTAGGCGGGCAGTTTTCGCTTATCAGTAAGAGGCGGTGGAAATTACCAAGCATCACAGCGTGAATAAAATCGAGGGTGTGGAGCTAGCGAGTGTATGGAAAGCGATCTTAGGTAAGCCGAGTTGACATGTGGCGGTGTGGTTGTCAATCCACGTAGGATCATTAGAAAAAACCGGAGGTGGGGGTGGAATCCCCAACCGACCAAAGGTCACAGCATCCCTCTCACACAACTTTCTTAGCACTAGCTCACCCATACAGACTGACAGAAGGTTCAAACGAAGTTCGAGAGGAACCATCAAATGAACCGAACCAGAAGAACTAGACCCTAGGCTGGACCCAAACACATGTTGGTTTCCCCACCGACCCAACACTTGTTCAACCACTCTAACACACTAAAACCCCTCGACCGACACCCAACAGAGATTTAGCTTGACTTAGCTGATTGATTCTCCTTCCGCCTTAAATCTCGACCAACCTCGGAACCTAGTCACTTGGCCTGACGAAGCTTTTGTGTCAAAAGCGAAACGTTGCCTAGCATAAATCTACCGATTGTCACTAAAGTTTTTCGAGAAATATCATTAAGACTGCTTTTGCTGCTGTTACTGCAAGGACCATCTTCTGTTCGGTTTTCGATTTACTTTGATGTTGATTCGTCACTTCATAATTAGACCCTATTTGAAATATCAAAGCAGCTTTGTCTCCTTTATCGACCAGGAATCAGGGACATCAATGTGTCACAACGGAAGTGTAACTTGGCGGTGATTCCTTCTGTTGACTGTTCCATGCACTTCCGTGGGAGTCTTTTTATTTCAGTAGAAATCTGCCGGTCGAAATAGAGTCGAAATGCTGTTATCCAAGTCTGAAACTCTACTGTTAGGAGTCACTGCGCGTACGGTGCTAATAAACCCTGGACAGATGTTGTTCCGCCCTTTAACTACCGAAAACCGTTGACTTTTTAAAAAAGTTTTCTTCTAGCATCACTAGTTAATTACTATAAATTACGTCGGAATGTGTGTCGAACTAACCAAACCAAGCGCTGTTGATCTTGGCTACGCAACTAGAGCAAGGCTTTGAAAACTCACTTCTGTTAACCGCTTCCCACGTTGATCTGTTCAACGCAGGCATCTGAACTGATTGCGAAGCGAATTCTCATCCACTTCAGATCAGGCTGGCATGCTATTTTGCATGACAGTAGCGTGGTCGCTATAATCTGTATGGGCGAGATGGATTTTCGTGGACTGATTATCTATCATTAATTCAGTAGCGTTTGATTCATCCACATGATGTATTTATCAATGATGGATCAGACTGGAATGTTGTCACTTCTTTTTCGTGACGTCCCAGTTGTGTCACAATACTGCTGAAACGTGTGTCACAGAGCGACATCACAAGTCTTTTGTCGATTTTCTGTCAATCAAACGACGGCCAATCATGTTTAGTTCCACGAAAGTATTAGTGACATATGACTTGAATGTGTGCGATATGTCAGTCAGCTTAAACCCTCATGAAATAACGAATGTGTGCGCACCATCCGTAGTAGCGGAATGGGGGCACAACCTAATTTCGATTGTGACAAGTCGACTCAGTCCTATCCCATCTAGCGGACTGAACTTCCTCCCTACCTAAATATCATCATTCCAAGTCAATGACTGTTTCGGAAACCACCACACCATGAGCAGTCCAACTGGTCTGCTCTAATTTTTTGAGAAAGTAGCAAGAACAGAACAACCGTGACTTCATGCTAAAGCATTTATTTTGTGTTTACAAGCATACCGACTTCAGTGGCAAGTTACACGTGTCAACAACAAAGTGGCGTCAAAACTAATAAAATACACTCATTTGCAACCAAATTTGGTCAGTTGCAACCAAATTTGGTTTTGCGATAGACACACTTTGAATATAGCTAAATCTTTCGTTTATGATGTTTTATTTTCTGGATTCCAGGTGAGTCTCTCGGAAAGTCAAAGTTGTCGAAGAATTTTTGCCAACCTCACGAGTAGTGTTGTCAAAATTGTTACCGTACGGCTAACTGCCTGAAAATTGTGTTCTACTTTCAAGATTCGAGCTCCAGAATGCCCCAGTACATATTAGTTCTGAAAGGTTCGTCGCTATTATGCTTCAAGTGAAACTAACACAATTCGACCTTGACAAAAAGCAAGCTTCAGTAGTTGCATAAGGTTTTTTTCCACTTTCAAGCTAGTAACATGGAGGTAACCAATGAGATAGGTCAGTGACCCACGATTCTGGATGAACTTCAATGTCATATTTCTTCGCCAGCCTGGTTTTGGTGTTTTTGTTCTAGCTATACATCCAGTCGACTGTTCCTATTTGACAACGATAACTGTGTAAGGCGAAAAGAACAAGCGTTGAAACTCGGTTAGAAAGAATGCTGCTAACAGTGAATTTATCCAGCGATTCCATGATAATAAAGAAACGGCTTTTGGAGAATCTCCCGCTTGTGGTCCCCTTAGAGATAAACTACCTTTGATAATATGAGGAGAGCTGGAGAGTTCGTCCCGTAAGTGAAGACAATCTCGGCGGATAAACCCAGCGGCACTGTACAGCTGTTGCGTCTTTTTTCGGAACCATCATGAGTCCTGATCAGCTACTCATGCCTGAACAGTTAAGTGGTAAGACTACTAGCCGAGAGGCGACGGTTTCGGAACTGTCTGGAGTTTCGTGAGACGCGCACTGCTGATGAGTCCCAATAAGAACGGAGCAGTTGTACAGTACTTGTCGGGTTTTCAGCATAGAGGCCCTCCACTCACAGGATAAAACCTCCATTATTAATGACGATATCATGCAACGGAGGAAATCAGGGCTGAGATGGTTATCAACGTTTTGATCAGCCTTCTAACTATTAGGTCATGACACCGTTTTACGGTGCACGCATACGTTCGAGTATTTCGGTCAATAAATGTGTGCTAATGATCCACTCAGACCGTTGATCGAATTGGCGATTTCACTCCGGTCAACCTATGCAGATCACTCTAATTTTGTCGATCAATTATAATACCATAAGATTCCGGATTCTTGTAACTCTGTATAGATCCCAAATTTGTTCAAAAAGTTTAGAATTTTTAGACATCTCAGCACCAGACCCTCTCGACTAGTTTTGAAACAAAACGCCTCTTGATATTAAATGAATGATCCAAAAAACAGATCATCAGGTAAAGAAAGGTACGTTGCTTCAGGTGCATTTATCTGCATTCAGAGTGAGTAGGCATGCGTAACAACACATTTTGTTGATCGACAGACGGTCAGTTGAAACTGACATCTGATCTCTTGCTTCTCACCAACATGGCACTTGGTGGTTATTTAGAATAGCATTTGTTTCCCCGGGAATGTGTTTCACATAACTATTTTGATTTTCCAGTGTTACATATTCCAGAGAATCAGCTCACTTTTGCCATTTCCGAATCGCGGATGGTCAGGCATTCTGACTTTTACCACAGCTGTTGTTCATCCATAACCACATAGCTAAAAAACAGTACAAAGAACCTAACCAAAATGATATCGTTTTTTTACCTCTCTCCATTTAACTGACGAATCTTATCGGAGGCGAAACTCTTATCTCGAAGCCAGGCTTTTTAGGACACGGTCGCCTGCTCGCAGCAAACTCGTTAATGCCATAGGGAACGTATACTTATAAGACAAAGGCTCCAAACGAGCAAAAACTTAATAGTTATTTGCAGCTGCTTTTCATTTAGCTTCCAATTTTTTTTGCCACCCGCCTTACTTGAACCTTTTTTTCGTCATCGAAACCATCCTTCAACTGACGCAACCAAAAGCACTTTCTTTCAAACACCAGAGACTATTTCTTTGAATTCAACTTAAGCCAGGTCCACTACAGATGGTTATCAACGTTTTGATCAGCCTTCTAACTATTAGGTCATGACACCGTTTTACGGTGCACGCATACGTTCGAGTATTTCGGTCAATAAATGTGTGCTAATGATCCACTCAGACCGTTGATCGAATTGGCGATTTCACTCCGGTCAACCTATGCAGATCACTCTAATTTTGTCGATCAATTATAATACCATAAGATTCCGGATTCTTGTAACTCTGTATAGATCCCAAATTTGTTCAAAAAGTTTAGAATTTTTAGACATCTCAGCACCAGACCCTCTCGACTAGTTTTGAAACAAAACGCCTCTTGATATTAAATGAATGATCCAAAAAACAGATCATCAGGTAAAGAAAGGTACGTTGCTTCAGGTGCATTTATCTGCATTCAGAGTGAGTAGGCATGCGTAACAACACATTTTGTTGATCGACAGACGGTCAGTTGAAACTGACATCTGATCTCTTGCTTCTCACCAACATGGCACTTGGTGGTTATTTAGAATAGCATTTGTTTCCCCGGGAATGTGTTTCACATAACTATTTTGATTTTCCAGTGTTACATATTCCAGAGAATCAGCTCACTTTTGCCATTTCCGAATCGCGGATGGTCAGGCATTCTGACTTTTACCACAGCTGTTGTTCATCCATAACCACATAGCTAAAAAACAGTACAAAGAACCTAACCAAAATGATATCGTTTTTTTACCTCTCTCCATTTAACTGACGAATCTTATCGGAGGCGAAACTCTTATCTCGAAGCCAGGCTTTTTAGGACACGGTCGCCTGCTCGCAGCAAACTCGTTAATGCCATAGGGAACGTATACTTATAAGACAAAGGCTCCAAACGAGCAAAAACTTAATAGTTATTTGCAGCTGCTTTTCACTTAGCTTCCAATTTTTTTTGCCGCCCGCCTTACTTGAACCTTTTTTTCGTCATCGAAACCATCCTTCAACTGACGCAACCAAAAGCACTTTCTTTCAAACACCAGAGACTATTTCTTTGAATTCAACTTAAGCCAGGTCCACTACCTACTCTGATTTTCTCTAGTTCGGACTTAGGAATCACGCATCACCGTAAGCAGTTAAGTTACACTGGTTATGTGTATGCGTCACGTTTGTCTGCACAAAATCGCATCGCTCTGGGTCCCAGGAGAATTGCACTTTCAGCTACTGGGAAGTTTCTTTTGTGACATAAAGTGCTATTCAGGTTGAAGCTTCCGAATAACGGAACTCACTGATTGATAAGTAGGGTTGTGAGCGTGCCTAGAACCTCGGTGCTAACGTTTTGATGTTGAACACACATCTGGAAGCCCCGTATATAGGAACTAGCCAGGTAGACATTACGATACAGAAAACTGGATCATTCATCACACTTTCGGCTCAGAGACGCGCGTCTTTGTTCACTGAAGTAAACTTATTAACCATTCTCACCAAGGTGTCCTTTTTTAAAAAAATGACCATGTTTGCTTCAAACTGCTGTAGGATAGTTGACAGTCCACAGGTTCTAATTATTGGATTGTAGACGTTTCTTCACCTATCGGGTAGACACTAAAAATAAGAATAACCGTCCAGCTGCAACACACTTTCGGAGCTTGGCTGTCGTGCCTCCGAAAGAGAAGCACGAGGGCCGAGATAGTGCCAGTGTGCGGAAGCATGGACAGCAAGGAGCAGTCGAGATACCGAAGTCTAGCCCGAAATACGGACCTTCCGGTTGGTAGATTCGCGATTTAACGATTGAGCAATCTTGGGAAGTCACTGTAGGCGATGAAACGTTTCTAATTTGATTTCCAAGTTTGACGAACAGACAGACAGCCGGGCGGTGCAAACAAGGTGCATGTGATCCGCCGGTGGGCTATCGCAACCACATCCCAACTCTGGCTTAAGCTACCGCTGCCTTTTAGATCTAATAACACGAATGTGGACGTCGGTGAATGTAAGCGCAACTTCAGTTCACGAGTTCCGTTTTGGCCACAGCAACCACGACAGCTTCTGTGTGATTAATCAGAATCCACACGTGTTGTTTTCCGACCGGACGTAGGTCTTAACGGTCGATCTTACTCATACAAAAGTACGAGTTAAGGAATTCTTTGATCATACGGTATATTTCAAAAGGTGCCAGTTTCCACTGAACTGTGTCATTGTCGATACAACTTATCTCTTTCTAAGAACAATTTATGCATCCAAGGTCTCCCTTTATCGCGCATGTATTAGGTTTAAAAACTATCCGTGTGATTCGTGAACTCGGGGGTAAAAATGCACCTGGCAACTGGCGGTAGTTTGTGTGGAGAACCAATATAACGTTGTCTAGTTGGGCGGTGCGACAGCGTCAGTTCGCCTATCGACCAGCACAGGAAAAAAGCACATGTCTTAACTGCTACCTGAGTTAATCTATTGCACTCAGAACACGCGCTATCCGGATTCGCTCAATGTGCACTTTTTGGATTACAGCGCCGTCGGCATTGGCTCTGGTTACCCTAACGACCACAAACACACAACAGAGCTAAAATGGTTTATAGACGTGAAAAAAATGAAACAAGAACAAGACGAACCCCTTTAAAAGAGATCTCCAAATTGTGCCGCTTTTGTGTTGGCTTGTCACTTCGGTTAGACTCTCCAAGGAAACACACCGGCTGGTCCATCAGTGATAGTGCAGTGACGTTTGTTTGCTCTTCTCAGGACAAACTATGGCGTTCGACAGTGATGAAAATTCAGTTGATATCTTATTAGTCCTCGGTTACGAATCGGACAGCATTCGAATATATTCCCGGCCTTTTGCTGAGTTATTCCTGCACTGTGTTAGGCCAACAATATGTCATACCAACTACTCTGCTGGACAACCAACTGTTCAGGCACTGTGGACAGAGAAGAAAATTGAGGAGAAAGTACTAAAATAGTGCACAAGTCAGAAGTATGTTTTTCGAGAGACGGCACGAGCTAAGCTACGTAAGAAGTATCAAAACCTTGCCTTATCATGTATTGCTCTATCACAACAGTTACTGCTTAAAGTGGTCAAATATAACCGTAGAAGTCACCAGAACAATTTAGGTAGCGAACAAAGCTTGTTCTCTGTGAATGCTTCCCCTACTTAATACATCACAAGTTCACGTGGTACGAAAAATCACGTGGAAAAGGTTAAAACCAAAGGATAGAGATTTCAATGAGGGGTAGGTCAATGGGTCACAGAATCAGGTAAGTGACGTCAGTGTGTGAGGCCGAACTTTTCGCAGGTCAGTTCAATTTCAGAGGTTGCACAAGTTTCTTTTAGACACAAAGTTGTGGATCCAGCAGTCGGATTCCAATCACCTCTGCGATCGATAGTAGTCTGGATCGTACCAGTCATGATCGGTTCGGAGGTACCCGGTATATGATAGTGAAGGCTTGCTCCTTGCTATGACATGAGTTGTTTCGGCCAAATGTGATGCAATCGCGCGTGAGTCTGGTTTCTTCCAACTACCACTCAGAGATACGGGATCGTGTTCTCGCATTCTGTCCGACAGATAGCTTGTCGTACGAAAACCGTATGATGCTCGGCACGAGCACACAAATGAGTACACACTAAAGTTGGTGGAAGAACGTAACAGTTTGTGCTTCAAGCGGAATTCGATAATGGGGCTGAAGTTGAAGCTTAAACACAGGTTAGCAGCCTATTATGTCGTATCAGTTTCAATTCAGTACATCAAGATTACTATTGAATCAGAACAGAACGGACAGTCAAGTTTCCTCGACACCAATGTTAAAAAGAAGACTGACGGGACCATAGAACGCAAAGTCCACAGAAAGCAAAAGTGGAAATATCGGTATATTCACTTCGATAGCTTCGTTCCGTTGCAACAAAAGCTTAATCTAATTCAACGCAATTAGGGTATGCTCCTCTGACTGTCCAGGAGAGGAACTAAGGTTTTTTGGACGCACAGATATCCGGAAGGTTTCGTACTCAACACTATGGAACCCGTTAAGCCGAAACCCAAGCAGTGTTTTGTGGGGAAAAAGCCCGTCTACATAAAGCTCTCATTCAAAAGTGAGTCGGTTGCTGAACTAATTACCTGAATGCTTGGAAACTCTGTTGATACGACATACTAGGCTGCTAATCTGTGTTTGATTTTCAACTCCAGTTCTGCTATCGAATTCCACTTCAAGCACAAATTGCCACGTTCTATTACCAGCTTATGTGTGTACTCATTTGTATGCTCGTGCCGAACATCAAACGCTCGTCGTACGACAAGTCATTTTTCGGGCAGAATGCGCGAACACAATCCCGTGTCTCTGAGTGGTAGTTGGAAGAAATAAGGCTCAAGTGCAGTTTGGCTGAAACCGGTTATGTTATCGACAAAGAGTGAGTCTTCACCATCATATACCGGGTACCTCTGAACCAATCACAAATGGTATAATCCAGACTACTAATAAACGCAGAGGCGATGGGAATCCGACTGCTGGATCCACAACTTTGTGTCCAAAAGAAACTTGTGTGACCTCTGAACTTGAACTGACCTGCGAAAAGTTCGGCCTCACACACTGACGTCACTTACCTGATTCTGTGACCCATCGACCTACCCCTCATTGAAATCTCTATCCTTTGGTTTTAACCTTTTCCACGTGATTTTTCGTACCACGTGAACTTGTGATGTATTAAGTAGGGGAAGCATTCACAGAGAACAAGCTTTGTTCGCTACCTAAATTGTTCTGGTGACTTCTACGGTTATATTTGACCACTTTAAGCAGTAACTGTTGTGATAGAGCAATACATGATAAGGCAAGGTTTTGATACTTCTTACGTAGCTTAGCTCGTGCCGTCTCTCGAAAAACATACTTCTGACTTGTGCACTATTTTAGTACTTTCTCCTCAATTTTCTTCTCTGTCCACAGTGCCTGAACAGTTGGTTGTCCAGCAGAGTAGTTGGTATGACATATTGTTGGCCTAACACAGTGCAGGAATAACTCAGCAAAAGGCCGGGAATATATTCGAATGCTGTCCGATTCGTAACCGAGGACTAATAAGATATCAACTGAATTTTCATCACTGTCGAACGCCATAGTTTGTCCTGAGAAGAGCAAACAAACGTCACTGCACTATCACTGATGGACCAGCCGGTGTGTTTCCTTGGAGAGTCTAACCGAAGGCGTACATGCCCCGACGGATGAAAAAATGTGCTGAGATTTGATCAGCATGCAGAGTTAACATATATTGAATAAGCGCGCCGCAGAGTAGGAGCAAGATGTTGATTTTCCTTAGGTAGAAAAAGCATCTCCAGTTTGAGTAACTAATACAAGCTTAGTTAACAAATCGACGATTTCGTTGGCTCCTCTTCCTGTAGCCTTTGAAGTTTTCACAGATGATGGCGGGCTGTTTTTTGGCATGAGCAGACAAACGGTTCTTACCCGTAAAGTCGTACTGTCAATTACTCACCCTAATGGCGAATAAACCGGCTAGGTTCGTCATAGATTTGTGAGTACTGGTTGACACAAAATTCAAGTGCCTCCATAACATAGGGCGACATGACTATCGTTCATTGTTAGACTGTATACTACGTTTAATAATGGGCTTCTCAATTTGTTTTCCACGAGAGACTGCGCCTAACTAATGAGCTCCAAGAAGAGCAAAACCAGTCGTGGGCTATCGAAGAGTTTTCAGCAACCTTGTGAGTAGTTTCCTTTATGAAAAACTCATTTGTGTTTCTGTGACATCTACTCACAGCTAGATGGACCACTGAGATCAGCAGGTATCCTCAGGAGCCATCGGACAGAATAATACTTGGTATTTTCTAAAAGGATCTGGTCTGCCTGAAATCAGTTTTAGCAGCTTTAGCTGCAAAGACGCAAAGACACTTTCAATTCATGTTCAATCAACCCACTGTTCCGTTCTGATAAACTTGATCAAGTCAGCTTCTTCATATTGAAAGTGGCCAATTTAGGGGTGCTTCCAACGCTAACGGTTTTTCTTGCTATGACTCAAAGAATCGGCCCCCCTAGCAGACGGGAATGAGTGACAGTTCCAACAAACACTAGGTAGTGGGTTCACTCAAAAAACCTTATGTGGCTTAAGTGGTCGCTCATCAAAATAGGCTTCACTCAGTAGTTTGAGACGCTTTACAAAAGTAGTACGTTTGCGGCCTTTATGCGCTTTCAGATTAAGTGTAGTATATGTGAATGCCTGTTTGTGCTCAGTAACCATGACCACTCTGTCCGCATTGGCCAGACAGGTATGTCTGGTACACATTTTTTCGGAGCCTGCGGTGTTAATGGCCATAAATAAACGTTACAAGATTCAGAACCCCATATGGGGCACAAACAAACCTCTACTACTAAAAGTACACAATTGTCCTTGCTTCTGTAGTTTTTGTAAAAACGCTTGTTCATAAAAAATAGCGGGATTCAACCCATTCTGACTTTGTCCTTTCTTAGGTTGCTGCTACTAAAACTTTTGTAATCAGGGGTAAGGTATCCCAGAAGACGTTCTTCGTATTGCCCTAGAGATTTGCAATCGCTCGTCGTAGACTATAAGGTGCGGATAACAAACGCACATCTCACATCACCAAGAAGGAGTTTTAAAACACAATGCAGACAGGGGGAATAGTGACTGCACACTCTGACGCTACCTCTTACTCACCCAAACAGTTACGCTGCCAAGCACACGTGAGACCATCGATTCAGGTGCACGCCGCTGGGACCCTCGTGTGAGATGTTACTGATCAAGCAAGCAATCAAGAAAATGCTTAAATGGTAGCAAAACCAAGCCTGGGGTTCAACGGTAAGCAGAAAATGCTTAAATGGTAGCAAAACCAAGTCTGGGGGTCAAGGGCAAGACGAACTGCTAATCATTTAATATAATGACAGGTAGGCGCTTAAAAAGACAGAAAAAATGTCTTTTTTCCATGTTTGTTCAATTTTTCCCATTTTCATGTAAATAAACGTCAATTGGCTGTAACAATAATCCTGAAATCCAGTGCTTGCGGTCACCATTCCATGAGTAGACTTTTTACTTCCTCCTCCATTCTAAGAAAATTCGGAAGCATCTTATTAACAGTGTGTTCCGTGAGCATGATCCCCGGCTTCGTTTTTACTAAACACTTATCATGTAGACGGCATTGCCAGTATTCTTGCCGGTATTCTATCTTTTAACAGTAGTTCTTTTATGTCGCGGCGCGGCCTAGCTTGTGTCAGAGTTTTGTGCTTTGAGTATCCCGGAAAAAAGTTGAATTATTCATCCTGCTATTCAGGTATCATTCATAAAGCAAGTGGATTTTGTTTCATTCCTCGAAGTGATACTTCCGCCAACCTCATTTGTCTCAATCGAACGCACACTTTTACGGAGCAAGAGCATCGGATAGATCATGAACTTGAATGATTTGTTTGTCGCTAAATTAAATGCGCAGATTTTCGTGCATGCAATTGGGACAGAAGGTGTCTGTGTTTACGAAGAAACGAGTGAGTTGAATGACCTGTTGGGAATACGTGCTTGCCCAAAAACGAACGATGAATAGTGCGATAAAAACAGCTTTAGCAAAATGACGGTGTTAAGTGTTTTCTTTGTCTGAGGAAAGCAAATCCTAGTGAAGACACATTCTGAGTAGACACCATTTTGAAGCAAAATGTCGTTTCTATATTGCATCTGTAAAATTGGTCTACCATAGCAACGCGTAACTGCCCACAAAGACTACCTGTTACAGCAAACGTCATTTGAGTCACGGGTATCAAAGCGTTGACAGTACAATAAACGAAATGACCTAGGAGCTGGCGAAATATACACAGCATATCAATTTGGTTTTCAGGGGAGAACCAAGTAAACCGCTCGCATATGATATTCTTTTTCAACTAAATGTACTGCGCCAGGCCGTCTCACGTTTCATGTCAGTACCGCAATAGGTCTTACGGACTTAGCACGCTACTCAAATGGTTGCTGAAAACTCTACGGTAGCCCACGACCAGTTTTGCCATTCATGGGGTTCATCAGGTGGGCGCAGCCCTTGAGTTGAAGAACGAATTCATAAACAAGAGTTTCAGTTGGGTCTTCCGTGAAGTCCGTATTTGTGTGGAAATGAGTGTATCTCGCTAATTTTTCGAAATTTGGGTTCAAATGGAAGAGAAGGTTTATGTGAATTCGGAGACTGCGCCTACTTGATGAATCCTAAGAAGAATAAAACCGGAGTTGAACTGCTGAGGAGCAACCTCATTAGCAGTGTGTTGTGTCTAAACGAGGAATTATCCATGCAAACTCAAAAATGAGTGCATAGATTTAATGATTGACAACAGTGTCTGTACATACTGCGTTTGAGCTTTTTAAATTTCTTCATAGCGCATTTGTGGAACCTGGTTAATGCCCATGGCCTATGGTTTCAAAGGTGGTACAAGGCTGCCATGGAAGGCTATTTTACGCTGTCCGGCGATTGATCTCTCTTCGGGAAGCTATTACGCGGAAGATTTGTCGTAACCACGGGCAACCGATATAAATTCGAAACAGTGACTGTTATTATTACTATCGTTAATTTTTTTACCCCTGACGAACTTAAGCCCCATATAAGTCGTTCAGTTTGTCATATTTTACTACATCTACTCACAAGATCTTGATATATTTTGCGCGATCCCCACAGTTTGCTTTGCTGAGGGATGAAAATGGTGAGATTGTAAAGAAACTACCTATCGCATGAGGATCGAATGGTTGAACAAGCTTTGAACTGGTTAAAGCTGGTCTTGAAAAGAGTTTCCGAGACAACATAACACTAGGCACAAGATCGATATATTTATTTTTTAGCAGCCGGCAAATTTTTCGAACCTGACAGATATCTATTCAGTGGGTACTCAAGGCCTTGATATCTCATTGGGTAGGTGGGCTTCACCTTGTACTCAATCCCGGTGCTCACAGAGTGATATGCTACTCTCTCGGACAAAACTCGGAATCAACTTCGTGAATTCTGTCGAATACCGTTCTGCTTGTCGAATAAAACGACTGGTTTGCAAGCGTTTCATCGATCTGTGTTAAGACGTGAGCGCTTGAATGTCTGCTTTCTCCACTTCTCGTGTTTACTTAGCTTGACAGGAGTGATAAGGTACTGGGGACTGGTAACATGTTGCCATATAGTGACGAAATATCTGCAAGCCCAGGATAGATCAACTACCACCAAATCAACAAGTACCAAGTGCTAAAGTTTGGTTCCACACCAATAGGCCCTACTTGCCAAAGCACGGTTACAGTTCCACATATGCTCCATTTAGAGAGTCTCATCCAATCATTAGGCTCCAGTCGTCAGCTAGTTGCTAATGAGTAGCAATCCGCACAGAAAGTGCTACAAGTCAGCTGAGGATCTCCTCATATTTACGATCAATGATTTTATTGGTTGTGTGAGGAGATTTGGGATTTTTGTGGAGATTCCGTCCTGTAAGTGAAGCCAGTCTATGCTGAAAAGCCGAGAAGCACTGTACAGCTGTTTCCTCCTTATGGGGACTCATCAGCAGTGCGCATCTCACGAAACTCCGGAAAGTCTCGAACTCCTGGTTGGTAGTTTGAACACCTAGCCGTTCGGCCACGGGCGGCTGATCAGCAGTGTGATTAACTCGCACTCAGACGGGATATAGCACCGCGCATCCTTCAATCACAGAATCCACATCACGCGGTCGCACGCGTTGACTGGCTCCTCGAACAACGACTTCTCAAGGCTTTTCGGCTTTTCAGCATAGATTGACCTCACTTACAGGACGAAATCTCCACACCAGCGGTGGCTTGTACACACCCGAGCACGAGTGCAAATGCAGAATGTTGAGTTTGCGCATCACCGTTAAAGATTAGAAAAATCCAAAGTACCGAAGAGTTAGACTGACCCGACCGAGTTGTGACCAGTGCAGCAGAAATCCCTGTCAGTCTGTACCTATGCGTGCTGTCTCTCGATATGTTTTCAGGAAGCTAATTTCTGGGAGAACATGAGCTGATGTTTGTATAGCTTAGAAATGAGTAAACCTGCCCAGTGATTTTGACCTGATTGTGGTGAGGCCAGGAGATCAACCCTTATCGATTCTGTTCAAAACAGCATCACTACACAAGAATCCTGTGTTAAAATTTCTGCTGATTGCTCTTTTGGACGCAACGATGGTTTTCTGGATGATTCTCAGTGTAATGAGGTCATTTTTCGTCGGCGCTGACGGTAATTCTTTTCTTGTCTATTGCTTGAAACGCATTTATGAAAACGGTGGTCTCATCATCGAGGATTTCGTGTGCTAAATTGAAGAAAAGATGCAATTCGATGTAGACACAAGGTGGTGTGAGATTAGTGACGATTAAGTAAATCCTTTACATTTGTGATCAAGGGAGCTGTCTGGATGTGAAAAAAACAAATCACATTTAACCGGCAACTCCAAACATGTAAAGCAAGTATTGAAAATTGAGTTTTCCGTGATTATCTCGCATGGGAGTCGTAAAAAATCGTTCAGCTCTAATAAACTTTTGGTGACTAGCTGCCATGCCACCCGAAGAGAGCTGGGATACTGCCGGGTTGCTCAAGCCTAGACAGGGGTTCGACCTTCTGGTCAGGAAATTCGCTCTCTGACCACCAAGCCACTTGAAGAGTACGGTTTTTCGGTAAAAGCCAAAACACGTTATTTTTATATGCTTTGTTGTTTCGTCTACCAGCTGTAATTGGATTTTTGGAGGCAACATGCTGTCGACAGACCATCAGTCAGTCAGCATGAATAACCATGAGGTCAAAATATTGTCCCCAGGTTAACACAGTAGTTAGAAACCAAACAGTCACGCAATGACTCTTTCCCATCAAAATAACGGAACGTGCGCAGTGTATGTCGAGATCGGTGGCAAACTTATCGCCTTTTTTATTGTTTATTTCGAGCTTGGATATTAATATTATCAAGCCATCTGTGAGGATCGATCATTAGTTGAGACAAAGAATCGGAGCGATCGAATTACCTGAATTGGTCACCTGCAGATCAGTACACTTTACTTCTGCGAAGTGGGTATAGATGAATGAAATAGACCAAGTTAGAGAAAACTTCAGGTTTTTCTGACCAAGAAGTCTCTGACGTGTTGCAGTTCTAACCAACACAAAGACTCCGTCTAGCCTCCCAAATCTAGTAGGAGTTTGTAGATATGCGGTTTGATAGATATGGTCCCAGCCCTCTGCAAATCCCGAGAAATTCGTAAACAAAATAAACAATAACCAGAGGAGCCATTGTTGTAACAACAGTAGCTATGAACAAACAACACTTCCGTCCAGAGTACAATTAAATTCCGGTCTAGCCAAGACTGTTGGATGTATGATGAGTACTTTAGAGGAGGCGAATTTGAGTGAATAGAACAGTACTTCATAAAGGAAACTACTCACAAGGTTGCTGAAAACTCTTCGACAGCCCACGACCGGTTTCGCCCTTCCGCTTGGAGCTCATCAGGTAGGCGCAGTCCACGAGTTTCCGTCAACCTTGTGATATACTTGAACCCAAATCGGACTGTTTTCGAGAAATACACTCACTTGCAAATCAACTTGGTTTTCATGGGAGACTCAGTTGAATCTCTCGAGAACAGTACTTCCTTCAGCGTATGACTTCGGCAACTAATTTAATGTCTGCCAGCCTTCACTGGACCACCATAGTTATGGGGGGCATTGTGTGTTAACGTATGCTTATCACAATAAGGTAATCTGAAGTTTCTCATCCCAAGGAATACCCATCCTTATATTACTGATCATTGTTAGCAGCATAAAATGTCGACAAGTTGAAGTAGATAAGGTTCAAGAAATTCCGCAGTGGTTGTTGTGCCATCAAACAAGCCTTGCTTGATCCATATGTAGAGATCTTCGAGTAACATTGACAAAGCTCAAGATTGTACAATGGAATGTGAAGAGTAGGAGTGGGTCGAGTGCGCCAGATGGAGACATGCGGTTGATGAATGGAGATTTGCATTTTTGGGTGGAAAGGGTAGAAAGGGGCGCTAGATTTTGGAACGCGACAGCCAACGACCTAGATCAATTTTTGCCATTTCGATTAGCTACCGATTAATGATGAAGTAAAGTAGTGAGCCATTGGTGGATGCCATGGATCCACCACGACTATTGTTACCTAAATGTAACCAATACGTGCTTTGTGACGAAGAATCTCCTTGTATCTTCATCATCATCATTATCATCATCATCATCATCATCATCGACAGCATGACATCAGTGTTCAACACCGATGCTTCACTGCATCAACAAGAATATAATTCGAGAAAGCACATTGTCCAACATGTGTGCTCGCACTTTAAGCAGGAACGGTCAGACACAATTCACTTTATTGATCCTGAAAGAACTTGGGGATGCCCGCCAATGGTCTATATGAAAGGCGATCAGTCGCTTCGATTTCGACATCTACGTTATTACTCTTATTAGTGCACCCGTGATGATGGCCATAGTACAAATCAGGTGTATGCACTAATAAAAGTCTTTAGTATGGTTGACAGTGGTGGGTTGCAACACGTATAAAAATAAATACAAGGCAAATTGGGAGCAAGTCAAAAGAGGAACTTATCGTCGGTGAGAGTCCCTTAGTGAAAGTCCGGAAGGCGGGAACGTGTTTTCTCAGCAGTATGGCTGCTACACGTGTTCCATAATTGTCCGTGGGCTTGTGAAGAGTGGCTGACTTCCTGTTCCCTGCGTATGCGCGAGTCTGTATGGTGGTTGTGTCTGGTTTCCCTATATGTAGATCCGTTTGGGTGTACGTGGGCGCGTCAGCACACGACTAGTTGCTAAGCTCACTAGACGGTACAGACAATCGATGTCCGATGAGTCACCTTGATGTGACGTGATTTGCGAGTATGAAAAAAAACAAGTCTCGTGATCCAGTGAGCGATTGTGAGGTGAGTAGTCAAGTTTGTGGGTGACTGGGCAGCTACGCTCTTCGGGTTTAGTAAGAGGAGTTACTGCCAGTGGGACCAGCAAATTCAGATAGTAGTGGGCATTGTGAGGCGCCCATTTTATTCCTTTATTGCAGCGACGCAAGGCATTTGACATTACTAATACTCAGTCACTCCTCGGTCAATTCTACGGCAGTTGATGTTCCATTCCCCATGTTGCCATCAAACATCCAGTACACTATGGAGTTTGATGCTTCCGTATACTTGCTAGCTTACTGTACTATCCTAAGGCCATGATCTCAAAGCAAGGAATTGGTTAATTAGCTTAAACACACGATCTGGGAGTCCTATCTTACAGGTAATGTGTAGTCTAATTCACCGACGGACGGTCAGTAATAATTTCGGCGAGATCGAATTCTACGAACTTCACCTTCGTTTGTCCAGTAGTCGCCATTGGGCAGCGAACACTATATTGAATTGGAACCGGGCAGACAGTATAGATAGGTAGACCGTGGCTCTATAAGAAATTAACAGTAAATCGTGAGGAGAATTAAAGAAAGGCTTACGGCCAAACGGAACCTCGGGCAGTTAGCAACACAGGATGGCATAGAAAGGACAATGTGCTATCGGACAAATTAAACGTGAAAAAAGTGTTGTTCAGTTCAAATTGGGACAAATTTTCAACAACAAACCCAGAAATGAATGTGAACTAATCGACTATAGAAAAACGGTTGATATAGAGTCGAATTTGTATAAAATTAGAATAGTTCAGCCTCGAAACTTGAACAGTCACCGGAAGGGCAATAAATTAGCCTGAGGAATAGGGAAACATAAACAATTACGCCACGTAAATAACACTTACTTTAAAGTCAAAACTTTGGGGCAAAACATTCGGACATGATTACAACTAGCATAACGTACACCTTACTGCGTGGAATAGCGACATTTCCAGTCATAAGTTACAGGGCTGTCGATTTAAAATTGAAACCTGGCCTCAATCATTAGTAAGCTCTGTGTTAACCAAGATTTATTGGCCTTCTGGAAGGTGCCATGACTCTTGACCTTGATATTTGACCGGGCCGGGGAACCCGTCGCTATTTTGATTGTCACTTTCTTCGGAATGTATGGTCTGGTCTTAATTGCGACCCATCACCAAGACTACCCTCTTGGAACTCACACTTCTGGTTTACCAGTGATCACAAAGTTCCCCCGGAAAGGATTCGCCGCCATTATTTGGAACAGGTATTTCTGAAATGAAGCAATCTTGCCCCTCAGAGTGAATGGCATGTTTGAGAGGTCAATCCTATCCTTACCAGAAAACACAAGACATTGCGGTAATTCGCCTTTTCCGATAAACTCTTTAGCCAACTCTAGCCAACTGCTGGTCAGGATAGGAGCGTTTTAGTGAATATGCTTGTAAATCTCTGCCCAGCGTACCCTCAACCAAGCCTAGTCATCACAATGGCGACAAATATTCCGAAGCCTTCTGTTGCAGCAAAGTTATATCTGCCACGAACAAAATATACGATCCCACTTGGCAGACAATGGGACTGTGTTATAGGCATAGGCTGGCGACCAGAACGCGACCAAGTCCCACTATGTGTACCGTCTCTCTTACATGTTCGTTCCTCGTATCCGCATGTGAACACAAAATAACAACTGCAATATGGAATACGACTACCATGTTCCGCACAATAAATGGTGATCTTCGTGTTGCTTCCGCTGCTACTCTCGCTGTTGTTGTTTTGTTGTTATTTCGAAAACTCCCGACGGAAGGTCAACAGGCATACGTTAAGGGTGTGTGGGTGTGTGGGTGTGACCTAGACGATGAATCATTCACCATAGGTGGTAGTAACTGTGTAGACACGGATTCGCGATCCTCAACCACCTCCCTGAAGAGTGCCCGTAAACCGAGAAACCCAGCGAGAAGAATTTATGACCGGATCGTTCATCAGGAACGATTTGGTGGACGTTCTGTATCGGGTCGCAGTGGTTCAGGTGAGTGGTTGTGTAATGGACCCGAGATTCAGCGATGCTGTTTAAGTGGATA
Source organism: Opisthorchis viverrini (assembly GCF_000715545.1). Lineage (NCBI taxonomy): Eukaryota > Metazoa > Platyhelminthes > Trematoda > Opisthorchiida > Opisthorchiidae > Opisthorchis > Opisthorchis viverrini. The sequence goes on along the minus strand of NW_008752137.1, from coordinate 117,332 downwards.
GGATGACTTTTTCTGACCTGTCAAATGATTTCCAGTGCCCTGTGTTAAGGAGATTTGTCTGACAGCCAAACGAAAATAACGAGAGGTCTTGGAGGAAAAATAAAGCTGAATGTATTTAATGTGATCATTTGAACAGGTGTATCCGTCCTCCCAAGATTTTTTCCAATGAATGCAGAAAACGTGTCAAATTGTCTTTGGTCTGCCAGCTACTCATGTCGGATTAGAATAGTCTGCGGAAGGACTTGACACATTGAGCATGTTTATTTTTTTTTAAAATAAACTTGGTTAGAAAAATTATTCAGTTAATTAATCAAGGCTTTAGATAAAAGAATATAATTTTTAACAAATACACTCATTTGCAAATCAATTTGGCTTTTGGCGGAAGTCTCAAAGCTGAATCTTTCGTTTACAATATTCTCCAACTGAATGTGCTGAACAAAGGCCACCTCATGTTTCTTCATTGGTACGATATTTGAGATATCGCAGTTTATTTTCATAAAATGGCAGTTTCATTTTGTCTGTGAACTGCCTGAAGTTGCATCTGCTAGCTCCAGTAAATCCCAGAAATTACGGAACATTACGACATCTGTTCCTTAAATCGGCCTTGTTTTGGTTGACCCTTTCAAAAGTTATTATAGGTCGATAGTAAGCCGGTAGCACTACATCCTAGTGTGTTAACCTAATTCTGCTACGTGAAATTAAGAGTTTTGCGGCTACAGAACTAGCTTATCGTTCTAAAAGAATGTACGGTTACTGCTCTAGGGAATCATGCCTCAACATTATTGTCATTTTGTTTTCATTATCTAACAGTCCAACAATCTATTGGACCTATTGGAAAAAAAAAGAAAAAAAAGAAAGGCAATATGCTTTCTGCTACTTTAGACGAAAACTCCCTATTCCTCTAACCCGTGTTCTGATTGACTGTTGTCTCAGACCCCGACCTGAAGCTTTCACCTTGATGTGGTGGTCGGAATTAGTTGCTGCAATGATCTCGCAGACTACACTGACTGGAATCGCATTCCACAACCGTATCAAGAAGGCCAAACCAGGGGCAGTTGGACCAAGAGTAGCGAGAACCTGTACTAAGAGTAATCGTATTGTGAGGCGCTCTGAGGGTTAAGTTATACGGCCCTCTACAATCCGAGGTGTGGAGGAGACCAGCCAGCATGCTTATATTAATGAGAGCACTAATGTTGCCTTACCTCGAGGAAGGACGGATTAGAAAATGTCTGTCCAAAAAGTTACACAATCCAATCGTCCAAAGGTTGACTGTGATCGCCGGCATATTATTCAATACCGTCGAAATGCTTTTAAAATCAAGCTGGCGTTTCTCAAAGGGCACTTGCTGTGAGCAGCTGCACTAGGACTGAGACAGTGACGCCTTATTTTCCGCGTCCTCGGGCCAAGCCGGCCCCCTGCAGTCATGTGGGTCAGGTTGTCGAGTCATTTACTCTGGCAAGAACCACTGCCTCGTGGTTCAAACTTTTGAGTCAAAGGCTAGAACAAAGGTCAAAGGGTCGAGTTTGCAATGCTGCGGTGCACTTCATTTTGTCACAAGGGTTAAAAAGCCTGCTGATGCGCACCGGGGACATCCGAGAACTTTCAACGTCTCCGGAGCAATACCAAAGTCTGGTGGAAACGCTGTTTCAGCAATGATGAACTACGTCGAATTAATTTCAGAAGAAACAACTCACTCACGGTAAATGAACTGGCCACCTTCCATAGGTTGCGCTAGCTTGGTCACCTGCTCCGTATTCCAGTCGACCGACTGCCTCAAACAGCCCGATTTGCATAGGATTAAAACAATTACTGGAAGTCAAAGACTCACTTGGAAGTATGAAAGCCGCTACCGAAAAAATTCAGCTGCCATGGTCATTTTTGTCTTCCTGGATGATGGCTCCGAGACCGGACACATCGACGGTTAGAGACGTTGTCAGACACGACCCAGTCACACCTCCGATGGTGACCATGCACCCAAGCCATTGTATTTGACGCGTAGGTTCCCTACCGGTCTCCCCAGTAAAAGTTCACTGATACCCATGTATTTACGCATCACTTATATGAGCTACCCCCACCTTCCCAAATCATCGGAGAGCGAATCTGTATCAGCTATAATCACTGTACGGCAAGTAGCCAAAGATGAGGATGTCGTTACCTCAGCTTTGGCAGTGGAAGATCGGCTTCGGGATCGTAGTCCTAAAGAATACTCCGCACAACTCTGCGTATTTTGGAATTGACGATTATTCCACTCCAACACACAAACATTATAAATTCTCTTGGTGGATTTCAGAATTGAGCTTTGATTTGCCCAATAAGCCGAAACTTTTCACGAATAAGTTTCAAAACGGCTAATTCCAGCATCTTTCTCGCTGAAGTATGGTACACTTTTGGCTCTTCACACTTGATATTCGACTTGCGGAGTGCGACTCTTTAGTATAAGTTTATTTGACACTCACCGGCATGAAAGTACGGTCTTATAAAAGTCACACGGCTTAATGCATATACATCTAGACAGTCCTGGAACCATTCACCAATGGATTGAAGGAATGGCTCTTCTCCCTAACTCACCCGGAATGACTTGGGGTCTATGATATCACTTTACTGAAACACGATTGGAAGACTCGCAGAAAATTTGTTCTGGATTACTACAACAACAGCAACAACATCGTTAGCTTTCTTTCGTGAGTGTAGTCCAATCTCCAATGAACATCTACGATTTGTCGTAGATTCTGACAGATTTCGATTTCCAGGTATGGTCAAGGACCCATCGGTCGTTGTGTGATCGAGAGAATAAACAACATAAGCATTTTGAAGTCATCAACATTCGTATGGCTTGATTCATCGCTTATAATGTTATCTTTCTTATGAGACACGTTTATGCCACTGAGATTGCCAGATAACCAGCAGTATTTGAGTTTCCTCCGTCTTAATGCTGTACGTAACAGGCAAATTAAACTCGCCTGCAAAGAACACTTGTGTTACTGGAGGGCTCAACTGATTCCCTAAGCCATAATTCTGGTGTATTCTATTCTCTGCCTGATGAATGTACTTCATAAAGCCGCTTGACGTTCGAGTTTGCACGAGACAACACAGTGTACTTTCTTGACAAAAAAACAACTAGGGGACCGAAAGAGTCTCTCATTAACGCCGATCTAATCTGCAAATAAGTGTCTTGTTTAAAAGCGGTTACTGTTGAATGAAACTTATTTCCAGGGAGTTGATATTGCTTTAGGTTTTTCTCACAATTATACAGAAGACATTGCTTTAGACCTCTGATCACAGATATTTGATGGACAAGCGGACCAATGAAATTGGGACGTTGTAAGTCCGCATGCCAGTTCTGGGGAATTAGGACTGGGGAACAAATTCATGGCTAGAGAGCCATGAACCAATCCCATTCGGCCCAACAAACTAAACTGTTTCAAGCAATGCAGACGATGTCAAGATGAAGTCAAGAAAGTGACGTTCCCCAACATGACATATAAGCTGAAACACAAGAAGACATAATGATGAATAATTCGTTCACTAAACTTTAAGAAATTCTGGTTTAAACTGTACAGACATGAGTTAACCGCTTTCCTAGGCCAGAACATCCGGGCTTGCACAAAATATTTTGATGTGCTGGGGGCCTATGGTTTCAAGTATCACTTACTGTTACATTTGGTTACACGACTTTATCAATCCTATGCCAGTTTCAGTTCCGTTTAAGCGGATATTTGGAAGCTTCAGTCCATAGACGACTGAACGTCGAAAGTAACGTTTAAGTTTCTAAAACGCGGCTCATGTAAGGGCGAACTAAACGGACAAGTTGATTGGATCAATGTGTTGGAGGTGTCAGCCTGAAACTATGGAGTTAAAGGATCAATATTTCCGGCAGTGGCAGGCATCTGCTTATTGTGACCGTTTTGTAATGACGCGTCAGATTCAGATCGACCGCTGAACTAGATGGAAATGAATCCTCAGCGCTCTAAATGTCTGTGTTGGGATATCTGTGGGTCGAAATGTCCGTGGCCGATATGTCTGGGATCCATAAAGTGAACGTCTGTTGTTTTCGGGTTAGGAGAGTGTGATTGTTACATGTGCTTGATCGCCTGTGCTTGACTGTCCGTCATTCCGTAGGTCAATAGTTCCACATGGCCTTCATCGACCATTGGCCGTTGCGTAACCATCTTGCAAGTGTTACTTGCCCAATTATTCCAAGGCCGTTCAATAACTCCAAAAATCTAATGGTAATGCCTGCAGTCCCATCCTTTCACCGAAAGAGGCCACCTTATTTGGGATAGTATATTTGGCTCGGAAGGTAAGAGAATAAAACTCTCTTAAAATGGCACCAAGAGTGATCGTTGGATCCACTACAACTTTTGATCTGGTCATTTCTGTGTCCAACTCGTTCCTTCCCATTTAACCATCCTCACAAAAGCGTTTGATGGAACATTCGAGTTTTGAGCCTGTTAAAACTGAATTTCAACTTTTGATCTGGTCATTTCTGTGTCCAGCTGGTTCCTTTCCATTTAACCATCCTCACAAAAGCGTTTAATGGAACATTGGAGTTTTGAGCCTGTTAAAACTGAATTGTCAGTGGTTTCCCTCTCAAACGGATCTGTTCAAATGTGAAACACCAATCGCAACACGTCGTTACAGAAAGTGAGTGATACGCGTCAGTGTAGACCAGCAAGCTCCGCGTTTAGGTTAGGCTAGCAAGCAAGAGGTCGAATGTTGTAGAATGCAATTCAGCTTGCATGATACGTATGCTATTCACAGATGCTTCAATGTTTGCTACTCAAGAATAGCAAGACAGCAGCCATAATAGCAGTAAATCCAACGCCAAGCTATGCACCAGTAAAAGCGAAAAAGCTAACCGGTTGTTAATCCCAACTGATCCGTTCGTTTAGCTCTAGCTTTCTGACAAGTTTTTGTGAGTAGGCTTTCCCCTCCTAAGCTTGTTGATCCTTTTTACTCTGCTCGGTGCCCAAACGTTTGAGAATGCTTGTCTAAAGATAAACCACTGAAGTACAAATATGACCTTTTCCCACCATGTTTCAACATTTAAATGGCACCACTGTTTTAATTTATTAGCCTGTTTATTGAATGGGCATACGGTTCCTTTCCAGCTTCCTCAGTTGTTAAAGCACTCAATGGAGTAGCCATTTCCGAAGCGTTTTTGATCGGTTTTCCGTGCCAATAACTCAAACCGATCTCCAAATATGTGGTACATTACACCTTGATAAAAAACATATTNCTTTGGGGGGGGGGCGTACTATACTTTCCTGTGCATTGCCACTTTTACCTGCGTGAGACCACTAATTCCCCGATTACTCCTGCACCGTTCATCCAGGCTCTGAAGTTCATCACAGTTTGCCAGAATGTAGGTGATTCTCTAGCTCTTGAAATAAAAAGGACAAACTGAGAAACCTTAACAGATGCAGTCTGGTTGTCGCGGTGACTCAGCTGTAAAGTGCAGATGCCCCTAAACTTGACGGACAGCGAGTGAGTGGCCTTGGTAGTTTTGCTGGTAGGGCAAATACCCGAAAAACGATTGTTTGCCGGACGGATTTGTCTCCTTGTGTGTCATCTCATCCACGCTCAGTGTACTCACACCCCTCATTTTGCCACCCGTTGCAAACGTTATTTGTAACAATACCCGGGCTGATCACGAAAAGAAGGAGAACCAACCGCGAATCGGCAGAAGCTGTCAGTTGACCATATTGTAAAAGCATACCAAAAAAGCGTCTTCTTGTAAAGTAGTTTAGAACAAAAAACCGCCCATCTAGCGTTTTAACAAACCATTCTACGCTTCTAATGCCTAATTTTCGAACCCTTACCAAGTAGCCTAAAATATTCTAGGTGGGGTTCAATCTGCACCTATCGCGCTCTTCCTGTTCACATCAATATACGTTTTAGGAAGAAAAAAACTTTCAATAGCTGTCTGCCTCCAACCCACTCACACAGCTCGAAAAATAATTTACTTTAGTTCGTCCATCTGCTAAAAGCGTGTTTGTTGCACCTGTCTGACCCGATAGACAGACTAGTAATTGCTGTCCAAGAACCCGTTAGATGGATTGCCTGACTTACCCCTAGATGTTGCAAAAAATTAGTTTCCTACTCTGCTAGACTTGCTTTAAAGAAAGCCCACTAATATGTAAGAGACGGTTTCAAAAATATCAGCTTCTTAATAGCAATCTTTGTGCGTAAAAAGCTCATTTGTTTTCATTAGGGCAGAAGGTTTCTTATCGTTTGATTGTTCGGCTACATGGGTTTAGATGAACCGCGAATAGCTCTGAGGAGGGAGCAATTTGGGCAAGCAATTTGATTGCAAACGTTTCATCACCAATCGAGGTGGCATCACCAATGCGTTATTGGGGAGCATGGTGGTGCGTAGCGCTGAGCTAGTGGTTGTGCCTACGCTCAAGGGATATGGTCGCTGGTTTGTGCACAACTACCAACCCACCGCTACGCACAACTACGCTCCCCAATAACGCACTGATGATGTCACCTCCATTGGTGATGAAACGTTTGCAATCAAATTGCCCAGTTCAGCGAACAAGCCAACGACCAGAGAGCAAATATTTTGTCGAAGACTGTTTGACCACAAGCACACCAAAGAGTCATGGTGTAAGACCGCGTTTTTTAAACTTTGAGACAGTTCTTTCATCCCCTAGATAACCAACTCCAACCCCCTAATTAGTTAATGAGTGTATGTATGGGTTCTGCATTCCTGTGTGGCATTACTCTGCGCATTGAGTCACGATCAAAATGGTTGAAAACTTTGCTTTTCACTGTTACCAGAAATAAAAGCTTATTTCAGATTTCAAGACTCACATTTATCGGTTGGTTTACTTGATTCGGCCAATTACTAGTGTACAACTTAATATTGAGCATACAACGAAACCATAAATCCTCGAATTCGTAATGCTCATCGGAATTTGACCAGTCGTATTCTCCAAGACAACTGAACCAAAAGAGATCTCCATAGATTATCTTCACTTCAGCGATTCCATGCCATTTTCTTGATGTAACTAGTCTCTTTGAATGAATAATTATTTTGAGTTTTTTTCTGACGGTGTAACTGTCCGCTAAGAAGCAACAATCACGAGACATCAAGTTTCAGAAAGAACTATAAAAATTGAAGGTTGTTCATCAAAAACACCCACGTTAAACCTTTTTGATAGAACCTTGTAGATCTCCAGTCAAAAACAATCAAATTTTGAAGAAAGCCCCCTTTCATAAGACCATAATGACATATCCACAACAAAAGCATAATTTTATGCCAATTCCTAGTGAGTATCTCTGTTCTAAAATAGAGTTTGTAGGAAAGCAAATTGAAAAGTCAAGCGATCACGGCAACTGATTATTTATTTCCCTGGAAAGTATTATTAACCTTAAGTTCATGAGGTCACACCGCGGAGGGTGATCCACTGACAAATTTCACGGGGAGCCCAGAAATCTGTGCATCTTTCATTTTTTCCAAAATTTAGTCGTAGATTTCCGAATATCCAAAACTAGGTTGTAAAGATTTCTAGCAAATTTTCTGCTTAGCCAACATATCTATCAACTTGATAGCTGTGTTGGACGAGTGAATCATTTTAGGGGGGTAAACATTTTTTGCCGAGTTTGTTTGTTCTCCTTCCCTTATTATACGGATTATTGTGACAGCATCGTACATTGAAATTTCTAAAATGAAGTCTCCTGTCCTAAACCTGGTTGATCATTGCTAACCTGAGGTTTGTCAGGGCGATTTATTATTGGAAAAATTATTGTGACTCATCCGTGTTTCCTCGCCGCATTAGGAAGATTAACTTTTTCCAAGTTTCCACGATTGAGGCCACTCAAATCTTGGCAAAATGTTTTCTCAGAAGCTGCATACTTGGACTATGCATACCGCAAGTTCGCATTCGATTATGACAAGTGGATCCAACTCAAGGTTTTCAGGACACCATCACAAAGTTTGAAATACTTGGCGACATATTTCACCGAATAATCTGGAATTCGTCAGCGCTTTCGTATTAGCTAAGATATAAGCAATCAATGAAACTTGAGTTAAAACATCAAGCTTAATAAGTCCTACATCCAAGCCTTTTCCTTCTAGACTTTCCTACCTGTTTCACTCTCTGTGTGTGTGTGTGTATTACTGTACACAGGGGCTTATATTTTCCGCGATTGTGAGGGCCAGTTCACCTTGGATCATCGGTAAAACTAAGGCGCGCACTGACGAACAGATTGGGCCAATTTGTGCCCAGACGCTTCTAACAGCATTTTCCCAACCAACCACAAACTGCACACATACACACACACAAAACGTTACACTATATTCAAATTAATCTTAGTTAAACAACCGAGTGGACAAATCAATCAAAATCTTTAAATCTCCATAGAAAAAATACAGCGTGCGCACAGCCACAAGTTTGGCCTGACGAGTTCAAGTTTACCCGGAAAATACACTGCGAATTCGCACTGATTCGCAACCAGGGACCTAATGACTCCGCTTGAAATTTTAAATGGATGCACCAGTTAGGTGGAAACAAGTTGCGTATTATTTAGTTTAGTGTTTGATTAAGTTGTGGTATTTCGTCTCTCGGAAGACCATATCGTACGTCATCGTTCAATTGTCTACACTGCACTGCATCTGCACAGTATGTAAACTGTATGACTTTCCCAGTGTTCAAGCCTGTTAGAAACGCTTATTGAAATTTTGCCACTGGACGTAGGAGAACCAACTAGAATTTGTCGAGTGAAGAACAGCCGAGATTATGGTAAAAGTGAAAATTCATTTGATCAAACCAAACTGCATTGTAAAATTACCATTTTGACGTAGAGATTCATGAAAATTGCTAAATATGGGGCACAAATAACTCCGACCAAACCACACAGACCACAGTCAAACAGATGGGTGTGTTTGTTTGTCTTCAGATGTCTTATCTTTTCCTGCCAGATTTGTAAATAATACTTGCACCAGCTGTCAAAAGAAGCTGATAGAATGAGTTGTGCTCAACAAGGGGGCGACAATCAAATCCCTTGAATCATGGGTTCAACGTGATATAGTTTAGAAGGTCTTTGGATTAGAAGCTGGACAAGACGGATTCGCGAATGCCTTACATAACTTGGTACAATTACTATTCGGATGTTGGTTTTTCACTTTAGCTATACACGTGTCCTGCTCAGTGCTGATGGCATCGGAGTAGTTGAACGGCCAACTGTCACTCTCCGAAGCGCAATGAAACGCAGCCTCTTATCTATGAATGTCATATCACGGGAAAAGACAATAAGAGTCCATTAGCGGACGCTTGTTTAGATACGCTTAGATACACCGGTCCTGAGCAGTCTTCGACCCCTGTCCAGTGATACGAGGACAACTACGTTTGCGATGCGTGTTTTTATCACTGCTGACTTCTATGTATGTGTGTTCTGTATAAAAAAATAAGCAAGTGGACTTCCTTTGTTCAGCCTCTTTCACCAGAAGCATTTGGTCTAAAGCACTTAAAATAAGAAGCGCCCTCCCGCTGCTCTAAACGCTTCTCTGACGTGGTGGTTCACAAGAACACTACCATGTACGCTCGTGAGAGTCTACTGTGCAATGTATTTTTCTAATATCAAGGCGTCATGTTCATGACAAATAGCTGGGAAAATAAGACTTAGCATGCAAACTTCACAAAGCCTAATCAACTGTGCATATGCTGTTCCCATGTTTTCTCAAATTGTCTAAAAGCGTGGGGCAACGGTCATGAACGGACCGTTTGCCCCAAGGTTGATATAGTTGGACCTGGGGCCTGATCAGAACGGTCTAACGAATAACACTTGTCTGACTAGACACGAATTACCGCCAGATACTTCCAGAATCTCTCAAAACTTTTCGTTGTCTCTTCGTCGCAACACGATGTGATTAGTCTCGCTGCCCATGAATAATTTTAGAATGTTTTTATAAAGACAACTACTCACAAGGTTGCTGAAAGCTCTTCGACGGACCACGACCGGTTTCGCCCCTCCGCTTGGGGCTCATCAGGTAGGCGCAGTCCACGAGTTTCCATCAACCTTATGCTCTGCTTGAACCCAAATTGGACTGTTTTCGAGAAATACACTCACTTGCAAATCCATTTGGTTTTTCGAATATCGTGTCAACTGAAACATGAGGCGGCCTGTGTGCAGCACATTCAGTTGTGAAATATCATAAACGAGAGATTCAGTTGAGTCTCTCGTGAAGACCAAATTGACTTGCAAATGAGCGTATTTGTCGAAAACTTTAGAATGTTTCCAGTTGGGCAGGTGGACTATGCAGTGGACTATGCCTAAAATCTTTATCACTCTAGATAAGGTTGTTACACTGCAGACTCCTCAAGAACAAAGTTGATTGCGGTTGGGTCTGCTTGGTATAAAAGGCCTTTCTTCTTTGACCTACTGACGTATTCAGGCCAGGGATTGACATATTTGAGGTGGAGAATTTTACCTTTCGGACTAGCTGCAATAGTGTGGCAGCAGAACTAAGGTAGATAAAATAGTTTAGGGACAATATCATTGTGCACTGCTTGTTTTTTTCAGGCAAACTGTCTTGTGTTTTGATTTTCGGACCAATCAAAACAAGGAAAACCTGTCGGTAGAAACGTCAGCCAAGTAATTTGACCCTGCTAAAAAGCTCAAACTATCCCATAAACATCGAAAGTGACAAATAGGGGGTGTCATGTTTAGCTTTTCAGTCGTTATTTGAGCAGAATCATCGCCCGACTCAAACCTAATCAATAGCTTCAGCAAATAATACTCCATAAATATGCCAATAAAACGAAGAAGGCTTTTGCTGCTTAGTCGTTTGCTAGAAAACACCAACTTAACAATCACATACTACCAGACCGGGAAGCAAAACTCTCATATGCATCTTCTTTACAAAAACTGAAAATCCATCTTCTCCGTGAACGCGTCTTCTTGAACTTTCCTGGATATTCATTGACTGTTAATCAAATGCAAGCAAATGCTACAAAGCGACTCCACAAATTCCTCAATAGATCTCACTTTTGAAGAGACGCGAAGCGCATTTAGGAGAAGACATACTACTCGCATGCTTTACCAGTAATATCCGCCGTTACACCAGAAAGTGTGCGGCACGGTGTGCAAACCTACCTGTCTATTTTGTGCTTTCAATACGGCCGAAATGAGTACGCCATTTCAAATGAATGCGAGATTTTAAAGTTATACTGTTGAAAGAAAGAAGGTTTTCGCTGCGGAGTTACTTATTGGTAATATCCATTTACAGACTATTGGACAGGAGAGCAAAACTTTCATACGCATCTTGTTTGGGAAAACTGAATATCCGTCTTCTTCTTGAACTTTCCCTAGTATTCATCGACTATCGCTCAGATGTAAACGAACGCTACAAAGCAATTCCACAAATTCCGTAATAAATCACACTTTCCAATGGACGCAATCAGAGCTACGAGAAGACATATTACTCGTATGCCTCATCAGTAGTATCCACCCTTACATTATATAGTGTTTTGTCCTTTTCGGCTATCACCAAATCCTACTGATATTTGACACCCGGGAAGCCATTTTTATTTACAATAGCTATTTTGATGAATTCGCACACTATTCTGCGGAAATAGGCAGTTTTATTTCTGACACATTATTGTTTCGTCTATATCACTTCCTTTCTAAGGGTGATGTCCAAATGTTCCGCAACTGCCAGCTCTCTGTGGTTGTTTAGTCGACTGGTCCGTTGGTTATACTATTTAGTTAGCGCTTCAGATAGCAGCGGCTTGCATTCTTAAAAGCAAGTAGATTATCAGTTCCCGTGTCTCCAAAACGCCCTGTGTGATTCGCACTTCCGAAGACTGGACCAGACCGTTCTCACTGGAGCCAACTGGAGTGGCTCAGTAATGACCGTGTGTTTTATTCCAAATCTGGCCACTTGACCTGAAGACAGTCATGTCGATATTTTTCCACCCTCACTGCAAGCCAAATGATATCCCACCGTCAAGCCGCGTATGTTGCCATTCACAGGAGTTAGAAGAAACAGAATATAAAACCCTTCAACAACCTTGTGAGTAGTTTCCTTTATGTAAATATACTGCGATATCTCGAATATCGTGCCGGCTGAATCATGAGGCGGCCTGTGTGCAGCAAATTCAGTTGGAGGACATCATAAACGAGAGATTCATCTGAGTCTCCCGTGAAAACCAAATTGATTTGCAAATGAGTGTATTTCTCGAGAATATAAAACTCTTCAAACACATTTAAGCTGAAAATAAAATTGAAAATGCAATCACTAGAGCAGTTGTTCTCCGTTTAGTCCGGTTGTTCAGTCACCACAGTGTGTACTCTGTTCCGCCTGCACTGTTTAATCCTGATTTAAGAGGAAAATAAAAGAAAGGTCACCGAAATCTTCTCACGGACCACTAATTCAAAACTGTCTCGGGACTGCACTTAGTATTCAAATGACGGGAGAGCTTTCCGTTCACGATTTCTTCCGCGTGAACAAACAATCCTCTCAAGTTACCGACGACCAGTCCCGGTAGCTTTATACAGTCATGTTTCAATAAACCCAAAGATATGTAGAGGCAGTTGTTTTTGTCTGTCATGAAGAAACGGAACGCCAACAAACACAGTAGGTATGAAGAGCAACTGAGTCACCGTTTGGAGTTTGGACGTTGCCAAGTGCTTTTTACCGCATTATCGTCCCACAAATCAAAATACATGTTTGGTTTGTTCGTTTCGAATGGACGTCAACAGTGTTGTTGACGAACTGCTGACGAGTTGTGCTACGTTGCACAATTGAAGATATTGGCTTTGCTTTGCACGTTATGTGGGTCAGCAGATGTCAGATTTATGTAACTTGGAGG
>NW_008752137.1:80553-104066 GCF_000715545.1 Opisthorchis viverrini | reverse complement strand
TTGACGAACTGCTGACGAGTTGTGCTACGTTGCACAATTGAAGGATATTGGCTTGCTTTGCACGTTATGTGGTTCAGCAGATGTCAGATTTATGTAACTTGAAGGTCATTTCACTCGCGTGACACTGGGTAACAATAAAAAACAAACGATGACGTTCACCGCATTTATCTCATTACTTGCTAGCAGGTATTGTGGGTTGAAAGGTTAACGAAAACCCACATATGGTTTGTTATTTCGAGATGTATCTATCCTGACCCAAAAGACTAATTTGCTAGCACCATGAAGAATCCATAACAATTATTCATAATTTGGAAAGCAAAAGTTTCCTGCCCATTTTGTATTCGATTGTTTCCGGCACTTGGTTTGGCCACGTTGAGTTACACGGAAAACCCCAAAAGTCGAACTGTCAGAATGTAGGTTCATCAACAATTTCATGTCCAGTTCGTTGGATTACGCCGGCTTCTGCACACCGTTTTACGAACTGTCAATTTCAGACAGGGTTCCGACTCAAGGCAAGATGACCCAGTTGTTGATTTAAACAAGACAAGGTCAAAGAGTGGTTTATGTTCAGGTCAAAACAAGAACGACGGTACACGATCAAAACGAGGAATTAGGCCGTACACAATAAGATCGGAGGAGCAGAATCAACAATTTTCCCTTACAACTCCCTATAAATCAGTTGAAGTTAAAGATTATTGGTGTTTCCTAAGACTACGGTGACCATTTGTTTACTTACAGCCCTTGACTGCTCAACCGTTTTAGCCGAAGCAGACTTTTGGCTAAACGTGCAGGCTGGTTAAGTTATCCGCAGGATCAAAACGCAATGTGGCTGTTGGTTTTCGACAAAGGAAGCACATCCAAAAATGCTAAATATATTGATGAAGCCTTTTTATCACCTTAATAAATTCTCATTGCACTGGATCAAAAACGCTTTGTAGGATGGTCCCATCATCTGGGAGGCATCTTGCTTACAGGTGTGTCCCTTTACTTGTCCAAAAAATGATCCTTTGCAACCCATGGATTCTGAAACCGAACAAGTTGAGTCTGAAAGCGAAACGTAATGGCAAAGCGTAAAAAAGGCCTTACCGCGCTACTGGACACCAAGGAGATTGAGACGATAAACTATACTCGATAGGATATGATGTTTGCAAGTAGGATCTTGAAAAAAGGAGAAATCAAGAGAAAAGAGTGTTGTATACTACAGAGTGATTTGGATCACGATAACAACTATGTTTAGAAATAAAACTGTAATGATGTTGACCACATATCGGTGAGGGTTCTTCAGGTGAATGTAGCTGGATTGAATATCCCTGTGCTTAAGTGTAAACCGATAACAGGTCTCATCTGTGCCCCTAGTGTGAATGAATTTATGCGATTTTTGTTCGCTTCAGCAAGTATATCGGACTTTGCTAGAAATATCACTACTAGTGTACTCCTGACGGGAAGGTATGCGAGTAGCATGTTTTCTCGTAAATCCGCTTCGCGTCTCTTGAAAAGTGTGATCTGTTACGGAATTTATGGAGTCACTTTGTAGCATTTGCTTGCATTTGAGTGACGGTCGATGAATATCGAGGAAAGTCTGGGAAGGCGCGTTCAATGAGAAGGTGGATATTCAGTTTTGTGAACAAAATGCATACGAGAGTTTTGATCCCTTGTCCAGTAGTCTATAATTGTTCAGCTGGCATTTTCTGATGAGTAACTCCACAGCGAAGGCCAGTAAGCATACTATGGCAACAACACCCCACCACTACCATGTTTTACTATTCGCTTACAAAAGATCTAGTTTAGGGGACTTGAGTTTAATATGTGATTCATGAAAAGGGTTGACTTTCCCTTGATTCTGGTTGATCTCTGGGAATCACGCTCCTTAAAAAAATTCTGTGCGCGGGCCAAAGCAAGCAAATCCTTTGAAAGTGAATTTGATTGGTCCAAAAGAATTAACCAAAACGTTGGGGGTGGAGAGACTAAATCATCGCTAGCATCGCTAAACAGATTACTGAGTAGTTTCTGCATTTGAAGAAATGTTTGACAAACTTTAGAAGACTAGCAAAGGAAGGGTGAAAGGAGAATGCAATTTTGAGGAAACACAAGTGATCAACGAGGTTACAGCAAATTTGTGAGTAGATTTTTTCATGCAAATATACAGCGATATCTCGAATATCGTTCAAGTGAAACATGAGGCGGCCTTTGTGCAGGACATTCAGTTGAGGAGCATCACACACGAGAGATTCAGTTGAGTCTTCCGTGAACACCAAATTGATTTGCAAATGAGTGTATTTATCGAAAGCAGTTCGATTCGGATTCAAGTAGAACATAAGGTTGACACATAGTCGGGGACTGTGCCTACCCGAAGAGCCCCAAGGGGGGCGGAATCGGTTGGTGGCTGTCGAAGAGTTTTTCAGCAACCTTGTGAGTAGTTTCCCTTATGAAAATAAGCATAATACAGTTAGCTGAAGTTCCATCAGTTAAAATTCAGAAAACTTGTATCTCCAGTCAAAGCAAAGTCATCGGTAGCGATAAGAAAGTAAATAGTCAGTAGTTTGGTTGATAGAAGGAAAACCTAGCAAGGCTTTTCCGTGGAGCACACGAGCGTGATAAAACAGAAGAGGATGACTGTGTGTCAAAGGACGACAAACACCGAAATGTTAAGTGCTCTGAGCAGAGTGGCCTAACAATCTATAGCGCTAACGACGGGTTACCACCTTCATCCAACCATGGGGTAATATAAAGCACTATAAAAAAACAAACGTCAAAGATATTGCGATGATTTTAAAATGCAAATCTAAAACAGGAGATAAAAATGAGAACAACACAACCCTTTTTATGTGCTTAAGATAGACATTGAGTACATCCTTCCGTGAGTTTCATATCATATGCCGGAATAAACCGAGCATAAGTAGTTTTCCACATTTCGGTGGGAAAACGATTGTCGAAAACTTCTTTATGATGCTAAGAAAACGCACATTACTGGAATATTGTGAGTAAGAAGTACTAACATGACCTGAGATAATTGCTGAGCTATACAATCTGAACCGAATCTTGGTTTACATGTGATGTGGTACGATGTGAGAATTAAATAGGCCTCGAAACTGCGCGCAGAGTGAGAACAGTTCAAATCCAGTCGCACTCACAACCGGGATAATCATCTGATGTCCTCTCAAAGGCTAGGCCCTACGCATCGTGCACACACGTCACTCGACTCGGACACCGCAAATCTTTGCAAAAGAATCCCATTCCCAAGAAAAACTACTTCCATTTTCGAGGGCCTCTTGTGGCCACATCCAAAGCTGCCTTTGTCCAATAATCATCTGATGTCCTCTCAAAGGCTAGGTCCTACGCATCGTGCAAACACGTCACTCGACTTGGACACCGCAAGTCTTTGCAAAAGAATCACACTTCCAAGAAAAACTACTTTTCGAGGGCCTCTTGTGGCCACATCCATAGCCGCCTTTGTCCAACCCCTGAGGAGGGTCTTTAGCGTCACCAAATTAACCCCGTCGATATCCAGTCCAGCAACCTCAGTCCTCCAGGAAGGTCCGAACATCTATATCCCCAAAGGGTTGTTGGTCATCCTCATCCTGGTCACGGCAGCAACTGAAAGGAAGAAGGCCTTTGCTGCGGAGTTGTTTGTTAAAAAATGCCAAGTGAACAGTATAGACTATTGGACAGAAAAGCAAAACTCTCATATGCATCTTGTTTACAACACTTAATATCCATCTTCTCCGTGAACGCGTCTTCTTGAGCTTTCCTGGATATTCATTGACTGTTACTCAAATGCAAGCAAATGCTACAAAGTGACCCCACAAATTCCTCAATAGATTTCACTTTTCAAGAGACATGAAGCGGATTTACGAGAAAACATACTACTCGCACCAGAAGACTTGTTAGGACGCTACATTACCTTATTATATTACAAGAATTCTACTGTCCGTTACGGAAGCGAATTGATGTGGTTACTTTTTACTCAGCTGCGTGATCCAAAAATGTTGCTCGCAAACTATCTTTTTCAATCAGCCAGTGGAGTAAACTTCACAAGGTATTTTTACGGTTTTTGCTGACTATACTACGGATGTCTTAAACTTAATCGAAAACTGACTGAATAGATGACCGACAGACTAACAGCCGTGTCCAGTTTATCCCTTTCCTCATGACAATGTGAGCGATTCGTTTTGGTGGGACACATTTTTATCATTTTTGCTGTGCTGGATGGCCATACTTTTGATGAAGCGGTTGAAATATTTTGGTCAACTAAACGTAAGTCGAATGGACCTCCCGCTCAGGGGAATTTCGAACAACCTTACTGTATCTGTTCTTGTCTGCACCTAGCGAATGACAGATCGACCAATAATTCAATTACTGATTAGCTCGTTGACTCGGCAAAATTAGTCACTATGTTTTTTTGCACAAAACTTGGGAGCGGGCTGCGTAGTTATCTAAGACAAACACCGATTGTACAGCATAGTCACCTAAGCGAAGACAAACTCATGAACTATAGTATAACTGGTTTAATCTGAGGAGAAACACAAAACAGCTTTTTTGGTTACTCTTTTCCTACCCTATTTCGGCTTTGTTGGGCTGAAATACATCAAAACTGAGGATGGGATGAATTTTATTTCTTTTTTCCAATTTCAGTTCATCAAACGCACTTAACCGTGACATTAAATGACCACTGAATTTGTTTGGCTGACACAGGAGTGGGGCTACTGACTTAATTAAGGGGTTTGAGTCCAAGAAATCAATAAAGACAAGCACGCGACATTTTCGCATCCAGGCAGCCGGTTTTGTTAAATTCGATTTTTCGAAAGAAGACCGAATAACTGAGTGGACAAAAAACGTTGTGTAGCACTAGAAATGGGCTAGACTGGATAACGTGTGATGGTGTCCTTTCAAAGGTGTCTGATCATATCATATGCACTTAAAATTTGTTCGGAAGTACCCTACCTTCCACCTGTCTTCTTGTTGTGGTGACATATGGCGAAATAAATTCTATCTCACTGTCGATCTTTTTGGCCTCGTCAGTTTCACAAAACGGTTAGGACGCGTTGTGGCGTAAGCAGTTTACTACGTTTCCATATATTCCCCATCCTAGTTCAACAAACCTTAAAGTGTTTCCTGGACACTGTGTCATATTTTGTGTTCACTATGAACATCCATTTGCATGTTTGTGGCACTTCAAAATTTAGGCCTCACTGAACGAGCGCCTAACGCACGCACACAAAACCATATCAAACAAATATTTTGCATACAAAAGTTTGCTAACTCCCGTTCAGCGACAGTATTGCTCATTTCTAAACTGAGCACAGTTTTATTAAGCTTTGGATTTTGTTCGCAACCCCAATAGCCGTTCAACTTGGCAAAATTCTTGGGAGCGACAAATCTGTAAGGGATTTCAAAAGTACACGGTTCCTGCTGGGAGCTGGAGGAATACCATTCATATGTAGTGTGAATAACTCGTGTTTCAACAGGATACTGAACAGCTTATCATTTGACATGGTTCACATGGCTAGCTTCTTGCCTGACGAACTCAAAGGAAAACTAAAATGACTATGTACGGCAGCCAGTCACTTCAGGGTCACTGCACTGAGAACTCTACACCCTAAGGAAAGTTCCCCCCCCCCCCCGCAGCCCCCCCCCCCCGGGAAATCCAATATGTGAAAACACACCCTAGCGTGGCTTATTCCGGAACACTTTCCCCAAACTACTCCACCTCAGAGGTCTTCAGGATCTTCAGGATTCGATGTACCAAATAGATTATGAGGTTTGTGTTTCTTTATTATTGCACCTGCAACAACGATCTACGCCAAAACAAGCGGAAAACTTTCAAAACTTTTACTATTAGTTTAGGCTTGAAATAGTTCTAAACAGAAAAGTGTATATCGCAGTGAAATGTCTATATCGCCACACAGGTGATTGTTCAATGTGGTGAAAGCTACTCACACTTTGGACAGATTGTATTGTGACAGATCCAGTAACCCAGGCAAGCAACTCAGAAATGAAGCATCGTTGTCAACTTCACAGTGGAATCTATTCGAGCCTGCAGCAATTCGCGGAAGTGGACAGAAGTCCAACTAAACCGGTATTCTCTTTCCGGTAGTGTTTCACGAATGCTTGGGCGACAAGTTCCGCAAAAATTCCATAACTACTTGGGGACCAAATAAATTGCTACTGGCCAAAGTTTGTGTGATGGTCACGTGGTACAGCCTGTAAACATTGAAAACTGATACCTGAAAGTTCGGTACTGAGTTTATCTGAAAATGCAATAGTTCAACGATGGCTAAATGTAGATATTACATTAGACCTCTCCTATTGTATGCTAGCTAAAGTGTGATAATGGAGCCTCTTCCTGGGGGGTGGTAGCATCGATGACGTTGCTGCAAAATGCTGGCTTTCCCCTGATTTTACAAACATGGTGGTGTCAGTCAAGCATTGTTACTGAAATCCCACTGGCAGCCTGATTTTAAATATTTGAAACAAAAATTATACCTTTGGCTCCGATTTGGTTCCTTGAGTACAGGCAACAATGTGAGAGTCGTAGCCGCGGTTTCCGGGCCAATGCCCTTGAGAGTTTGTTTGATAGTGAAGTGACGTATCCATCTGTCAATTCAACCAGCCAGTTTTTCACCTTGTGATGGCATCTTGAGTGCTTATTGGATGCTTATGGAATTTAGAGGTCTATTTGCAGGCGGATCTGCTTAAGGAACAAGCTTTTGAGCGATTGAATGAAGGCTGAATACTGCCTTTGAGTTCTTCTTTGCAGACACACCGGTAAAGAAACTGCAGTTGACAAATCATTGCATACCTAACTGCCTATTTTTTATGCGCAGTAGTCGCAAGATATACTCTCTTGGATTGCTTTGCCTTTGGAGATGTTACTTCTGTTATTTTTCCAGGATGTGGGCGCCTCTAGACGGACACAGTGGGGCGGGTATATACTTATTAGTGCAGGCAAACTGCCAGGAATAAAACTGGAAGGCCAACCAAACAAGTTCATCCTAAGCTGTGTGGTACCTTTGTATGCGTCTTTCGGCTTTTAGATTACTTTCTGATTTACTTTATCACATATTTAAGACTGAATTGAGCCGCTCTTTCCGTCTAAGTTCTATGTAAAAGCAGGTTAAGTTGAAGAGGTCCCGTCTGCTGCGTAACTGAGATACTTTTGAGGATGTTGGTGTAGCATTAGAGGACGAGAGATCAAAAAAGCTCGGTTTTTCACACTGTTCTGCATTCTGAAGGACATTATCTTCTAAAAGGCCCAAAAATACTAAAACGCCAATATTTTACAACAGAAGACTATACAACTACAGCCTATGGGTTTGTTGTGTATATCCTTCGAATATGATCGAATCCATTAGTTCAGTCTTTTTTCTGCTACCCTTGCACCACACACATTCCCACTTTCTCTACAGTTTTAACTCGACAGGCTTGTTGAACAAATAAGTTTCAGTATACAACTGTCAGTTTTTATACCAGTTGACTAATAAAGACTGAAGTAAAATCCAAAGATGAAACGGCCTTAATGGGAGGCGGCCGAAATTCTCCACGGATTCTAAAATCCACATTGTGACCCGGCCTGGACGTAACACACTATTCATAAGGTTGATGAAAACTGCATTCCACTGCCGGTTTTACCCTTGCAAGGCGCTCTTTTTGAGGCAGTGCAACGCTGGAGGTATGTGCTCTTCTGTCTTCTTCTTCCGTCGTCAAACAACGAAACGAGCCTTCCAGATGACAATATTCCTATGCAAATTGAATCACCATATCAGGTTTTTCGGCACAAAACGCTACTCATGCGGCTACTGAAAGCTGTTTGACAGCTCGCTACAAATTTGTCCTTTTTGAGGCCGATCCAGTGGGCGTAGTCCTCATATTTTCATGAATCTTGTGTCTATCTGAGAGCTTAATCGAGCTTATTTGCGAGTTACGCTCATATTAATGATTAACCGAACCGGATCTGTTGTAGTTTCGAATATTCGTTTTAGTCTCGAGCCAAAATGAAACTCTTTTGCATGTGTTTTCTACCATTTGATACAACTGCGTTGTAAACTGCTGAGAATTTACCTGTTAACTAACCGAACAAATAGGCAACACATTGGCCAATACCCTTCCGATATGAAGAAATCACACCTGTAAACAAAGCTTAATCTAACCGGAGTGGCCTACATCCAAGTTGGCCACCAGCTCCAGCCTCCTTCGAGCACGGTTAAGACCTCATTATCTGACAACCGTGACCACTGATTGAGGCCAATCCAACTAAGGCTCGGGAAGACAAAAAATAAATTGGATGGTGTCGACTCTGATAAACAAACCTATCCCTGATGTAGGCAAACCACTTGATGATCGGGGCATCAGAGATAAACCAGCAAAGAAACTCACAGAATATTCGGCGTAAATCGATGAGTGTGTGTACCAAGCTTACTTATGAGTAATCAAAGTTAGCATAAGTCAACCTGAAATTTCGTGATGCATAATACTAGAAAAGCTCTGACCCAACCCGAGTAGAGATATAAATAGTTGCAACAGTTGCGAATCTATCCAAGATGTTCAGAGTTTTCCACGTATTTCTGAGTAAATTAACTCCTCGAGAGGATAGTATACCTCATTGAGAAGTCACTGTTGCTGTGGTGTGGTCTTAACAGATATTGATTTACATCTGAGTAGAAAAATCGAAACGGTGTTCACCTCCGAATGCAGTCTAAGGCAAATTCTCTAACAACTGATTGACCACAAACGAAAAACTGGAAGGGTTTATTCCGCTGTAGTGAAGTTTCGTGGAAGGGTTTATTCCGCTGTAGTGAAGTTTTGCCTGAAAAAAGACAAATGTTAATTGAATTGGAACCAAAAGTGTATGCACGACTTGATACTGAACAAAAATTTGTCCAATTATATACAAGCTGGTTTTGTGCAGACTCACTTCCAATCTAATCTTCTAGTAGAATAACCATCACGTCTCTATTATGTCCCTCAGGGAACGGAATTCTCCCATTCAGCTCGATCGATATTGATGAAACGCGACTGTCTATATTGCTACTTGCTATATATTTCCAAATAATCAGTAAAGGGAGTGACTGCAACATAGAAATGCAGAAAACAGACACGAAGGGATGAATTGGATACAAAAATGGTGTGAAAGTCTCCGGGTAAATGACTGAAAGTGCCAGTTTTTCAATGAAGTGAAACAATCTCAAGAGATCTAAAGATAATCTTTCCAGCAGCTGAAGGAATGACAATCAGTTTTTTTAATGTTCCTTTAGTCATGGTAAGCGGCAGCATAGTTAAGACTCAAATAGGGTATCCAACATAAAGCGACAGGTGTGAAGGTCATCGGAAAGAGAGAACACACATGAGCCGGGCATAAACACGTCGTAAGTATGGAAAGAGTCCAAAGTGGTGGGCGAACACAAACTACTGACTGTGAAATCCGAATATGGATTTGCACACTGAGGAAAGCTGATCCCTTGACATGAAACGATCATCAATTCATGAGCGTCAAAGATTAACCTGCAAAACGATGGCATATAGGGCTGAGATGATAGCAAAGAAACCTTCGTCAGCACGACATTTGTGCTTTTTTTCATTTCACGTAAAGATTGCGCGTCAAACCAAGGTTACGCTTGGGTCTATTGCCATTACTGCGTGATCGCAAACTGTGGTTATGTCAGACCTGATGTGAGGCGTGGGAGACAGTGCTCTCAGCTCTTTGAAGACGTATCTCAAAAAAGCAAGACGCTTTTCGAGTTGCATTGCAAAGCGCTTGTGACGGACACATGGAGCATCATGTGTTATTTCACATGAGTCCAGAAAGTGCACTAAACTTGGCTGCAGTTTTCATCGTCTGCATACCACGACCAAGCTGAGCGTTCCGAAGTCCCGTCCTCAGCTGTCTTCACCAAAGCTGGAAGCCGTTGATAAATATCCGAGGAAACACCGGTTCGGAAAACGCAAACCGTCGAATAAAGAGGCAAAATAATTGGCTTTCACAAACCGCACCCGCAGCACCACCGACAATTCAGAAATTTCATACCTTACCTTAATAAATCATTTTGAGAAGGATCTCAACTCGGCATCTCACTCGGCAGTGAAACTCCAAATGGGGAAAACTGCTACAGAATTCCTAGAGGACTGTGCAAGGCACAGAACTAAGTGATGACAGTGCTTCAACCGTCTCTACAAAGCTGAATGTTGCATCATGCGAAACACAATCATGGGCTTTTGAAACGTTAGCAAACGTCAAACCGAGGATAGAGGCTGAATAGTAAAAACGCGGAGCGTATAACAGTTAGGTAGCTTCCAAACAGTCATATCGATTCAGCCGTACAAACTGGAGAAAATACAGTTACAACCGACGGTTCCGGCGTTTAGGAAAGAATCGAATAAGAATTAATAACAAAGAGATTGGTCGTGGTTGGTCCGGCGATATTGGACTTGAAGCCACTGGACCTAGGATAACAGGGACATGACATAAATGCTGTGAGCGACCTTCAGATAATAGCAGCTGGTTGAATTGCCCAGCATGAATATTGTGATTTTACTGGTGAAGCATTCTGGAAGTGAAGTTTTCCAAACTTGGAGACTTGTTACCCATCAAGCCCTGCGATTGGCTTATTCAAACTTCATTCCCAAGGCAGCGGTGTGTGTGCAACATGGCTGGCCATCCATGTATTTTGAAGTAGATTAGGATCTATCCAGTTGTGTGCACCAGCACACGTAACCTGCTTTTGATATTGACAGCCAGCAGACCAGGAAAATTGATTTCCACTCTCTCACATAGTGAAAAACGTGTACCATAAGCGCATGAGTGACTGTGACCCTTACTAGGACAACCAGGGACCACATGCCTTCAAACGGGCCAGCCTACCTGCATTAGGTTGTTTGTTGTTGTTGTCTCGGGCAAAACGGTTGGAACTCTAAACAGAGGTCAAACGAGCGACTACGTACTTTTGTGCTTACATTTGCAGACGTGAAATTGACAATGGGCTATCATGCTGACAGCAGCACTTGCTACAATCCTCAAACCCAAGCCTCATGAGTCTCTCCTATGTAGTGGTTGGAAATGGTACAGAGGCAGCGACGGCATTGTGTCATATCCGACACTGATTACTGCTCCGAACTCCACGGACGGCATCCCGTCATATACCGTGTATGTCTCAGCTAGGTGTTTTACCCCGACTGAACAAGTTGGAGCCTCTATTGCAATGACACGCACAAAAGCTTGTCGACAGGTCAATACGCTTCTACGTTTTTTCGTCAATTCAGTGAGTACCGTATAAAGATTTGTACAGCGACGAATGCTCATAAAACCCCCCAGGTGAACCTTTGAAGTATTTTGCATAAACAGATCGCTGCTTGGTCCGCCAATTACTGAAAGTTGAGCACAACGGAACAGTACGCAGCTAAAAGTACCTCTCAAAAAGATAGCTAAAAAGGCGGGTAAAAAATATACTCGCCCAGTCTATTGTTATGAGGACAGAACGCGCGAATTTTTATCTACAAAGCATCGAGATTATCAATAAAACTAGTTCATTGGTTTATCGTCATTTGTGTACGAAACACACAGAGTTAATTATTCTTTTATCTCTTCCGCAAACATCACACTAAATCACTCGTAAATAATGACTCATTCACCAAGTCGTACTCCCATTTGTTGAAAAGTTGGCTATGACCCAGAGTGAATCGTTTTTCCAAGTTTTTTTTTCAATAAGCTTTCAAATGTATCTTCCTTCCAAAGGATTGGAAAGCTGTCTAAAATGCTTCCATTTAGTTTTATTTCGTTTCCTGAAAGGCAATAAAACTCAACAATAACTCCAGCGTATAGTTTTTGCCTTTGGGTAAAAGTGTACCATGCTGAATGAACGGAATTCATGAACTAAAGTCACTGGAGCTAAACCCCGTTTGTTGAATAACCATGAGGTATGGCCCTTGCGGCTTTTTATGTGTGCCACATTCTCTGTGCAAAGCTTTATTCGGTGCCTCCAGCTGAATGTGCTGCACACAGGCCGCCTCATGATTCAGTTAGCACGATATTCAAGATATCGCAGTGTATTTTCATAAAGGAGACTACTCACAAGGTTGCCGAAAACTCTTCGACAGCCCACGACCGATTTCGCCCTTCCACTTCGGGCTCATCAGGTAGGCGCAGTCGCCGAGTTTCCGTCAACCTTATGGTCTACTTGCTTACTCACTTATGCTTCTTGAACCACCTGATTGGTCAGATTAATATGGCGCTTGTTTCGGATAGGCAAGAGGTCTTTCAACAGCAACCTAAAAACCGTATGTTGTCACAAGTAGGCAGTTACCGCATTCCCATACACTCGCTCAATTTGTTGAATTTTTACTGTGCATAGAAAGATTTCATGGGAACCGCGTTCAGGTCATTGGTGAGCTGATCAAGTGTACTCCAATTTTTTCGAGCTTTTTCGTTGAAACAACGTATCGTTGTCTGTCAATCTGCTTTGGAACGATTTGTAGTGGGGCGGAATGCCCTCAATACGCTCTCCGATGAGGAGTATACAGTTTTGGTTACAACTCTCCCAGTATCCGGTTGTTCCTTATCCACGTTCGTCGTTAACATTCCTAACAGCCATCCAAACTCTTCGAAGGCTAGGAGCAAAACCGCCCGTCTAGTCTTCGCTTCAAAATCATGGTAACCTCTCAGTTGCGTGAATATAGAGAAGAGCAGGTCCAACGTTCCCCCACACTGCTCACTTTTGTTCTGTGTGTGTATTGGTGACTTGTGTCTTAACAGTTTTAAAGCATTGATTTGCCTCACTCGTTAATTGTGTGCACAGCTTTATCCCATTTATGCATGCATACCCCTTAATAATTTAGCTCTGGTCTGTAAGCTTGTAGTTTCCACTTTGGATGTAAACTAAACTATCAGTTTGTCAAAAGTTTGGTGTGGTAGTTTAATGAACAGCCTGTTCCTTAGTCATTTTGGACACAGTAGGTATTTCTACATTTTTTCAAATGTGAGCAATGAAGTATCAATTTATCGGATCACAAAGTGAGTTAAACTTAGGGTATAAAATGTGCGCAAAGATATTTCGATCGCAGGTGTTTACCGATAGGCACAACTCACAATGTGCATCAGTATGTGAATAGGGGCGGCGTGCAAATGAATATGAAACGACTGCTCCACAAAGGTACAGTGATTAACCGCAAGAATTCAATGCCGGTCTTCACCACAGAACTCCCGGGTTACTCGCTGAGCAGCAACTTGACGAACGTGGACGGGGAAACCCGAATAAACGGTACCCTGGGGACTGAGTTAGATTTATTAGTGTACAGATGGTGATAGCCATAATACAAATCTGGTGTATGTACTAATAAAAGTTCTCAGTATGGTTGACACTGGAGGGTTGCAACCCATATAAAAATAAATACAATGCGAAATGCGAGCAAGTCAAAAAGGAAATTATTGTATGCGAGAGTCCCTTGGCGGAAATCCGGACGGCGGGAACGTATTTTTCTCTGCAGTACGACTGCTACACGTGTTCCATCACTGTCCGTGGGCTTGGACCTGCACCGCTCACTAGGCGGTGCAGCCAATCGACATCCGATGAGACAGCTTAATGTGACGTGGTTTGAGTATAAAAAAGACAAGTCTCGTGATCCAGTGAGCGACTGTGAGCTGGACAGTCAAGTATATGAGTGACTGGGTGGCTACAGATTCTCAACGTACGATTTCGCGCACACAGACCTGCATGTGTACCATCACAAAACCAAAAATTATGCAGCAATGAGTAAACTCGCCAACTAAGGGACAAACTATTTTGAAAAAAACGTGGATTTTCGGTGAAAGTGCCGTTAAACGGACTTAAAAACATTCAATACAGTCTTAATTGTGCAGAGAGGGTGGAAAGGAACACAGAGTTAATCCTAAGTAATAGCACTTTTTCATTCCAGCTTATGAACCCCTGAGTATACAATCTTAGATATCTAAATCCCTGGTACAATTTTGTATACTGAATACTGCTGGGAATGAACCACAGGATGAGTAGTGTTCAAAGGGGGAAACTGACCAGCAGCGTGACAGACCCGACATAGCGCTACTGTTCCTTTGGCTAGGCGGCACATATTGCTTGGTCCCATGTGTTAACTTACCTTCCGAATATCGATTTCTAAGATGGCACCTTCACTCCTCGCGTGAATTTTATTTTTCCCATGAGCTACCTAAAGGTCGTCACATGTGTAGAGAGTCTTGGCAATTTTAACGGAGATTACGGTACTGCACGAGGGGCCGGGCAGTGACTACGTAGGATTACGGTACTGCACGAGGGGCCGGGCAGTAGGTGACTACGTAGACCCCATGATTGAAGGGCGAGAGTTACCATATGCTGTCTAGGTACCAGCTGATCACACCGCTTGTCAGCCACTCGTGCCCGAACGGTCCAAAAGGTCAAACCAGGAGGTAACCAGGCGGTCCCTGGTTCGAGACTCTCTGAAGTTTCGTGAGATGCAGCTGATTCTTTGAGATTCACCAGGTGGACTAGATAGGCCGGAAAAATATTCACCTTGGTTCGAAGATTCATGCTGTTTCCCTCATACCCATCGATACATCAAATGTATCCATGTTTGTGACATCTAATCACCGTCAGTTCCCTCAGATAAAATTTCACAATAGTAGATAAGTGGTCGATACAGAGCTGATTCTGTAGATTCTGTAAGACCGGAAAATCAAAACAGTGATGTGAAACATATCATCCGGGAAAAGGGCCACTCTAACTGGTCGCTAAGTACCATGTTGGTGGGGGGCATGGGATCAAATGTCAATTTAACTGATCGTCTATCGGTCAAAATGTGTTGTTACGCGTGCCCACGCACTCCGAACACAGACCAACGCACCTGAATCCACTTCTCTTTGTTCACCTGATGGTCTGTTTTTCGGATCACTCGTTCAGTCTCAAGAGGCGTTTTGTTTGAAAACTAACCGAGAGAGTCTGGTGCGGAGATGCTTCCAAACGCTTTGGACACTACGGCTAATTTGGGGATCTATACTGGGTTACAAGAATCCGGAATATTATGGCATTATAATTAATCGACAAAATTAGAGTGATCTGAATGGGTTGATCGATGGCCTCTGCGTGGATCATTAGCACACATTTATTGACCGGAATCCCCGAACGTATGTGTGCACCGTAAAAAAGTGTCACGGCCCAATAATTAGACCCAATAATTAGGCTGATCTAAACATTGATAAATATCACAGCCCTGATTTCCTCCGTTGCATGATATCGTAATCAATAATGGAGGTTTTGTCCAGTAAGTGAGGGCATCTATGCTGAAGAGCCGACAAGCACTGTAAAACTGCTCCGTTCTTATTGGGAATCATCAGTAGTGAGCAGTTTCGAAACCACTTAACTGTTCAGGCATGAGTAGCTGATCAGGATTTATGATGATTCTGAATGAAGGTGAAACAGCGTGGAGTGGCTTGACTTGAAGGACTAACTCTCTTCAGCACAAGGTTGAAGTGAAGAAAGGGCTGGTTTGTTTCTAATGAAGATCCTCTCCGACTGGTATTATAATTACAATTATAATTACAATTATTTACTTTCCTGAAAAATAATAATTCCCGATGAGTAGTTTGATCGCGGCTAGGTCGAGTGCTCAACTGCCTCAAATGACCTTGAAAAAGTGAAATGCTTAACGAATGCTGGTCATTACAATGGCTATATTCACTATATAATTGTCCTTCGTAGATTCATTCCCATGCCTCCATAATTTTTGGTTTTGTGATGGTACTTATGCAGGTCTGTATGCGTGAACTCACGCACTGAGAATCTTACTCAGTCCCCACGTTCATCAATTTGCTGGAAACTGCTCAGCGAGAATCTCAGGGGTTCTGTGGTGAAGTTCAGAGGATTCTTTCAGGCAGTTCGTTGTTGTACCTTTGCAGAGCAATCGTTTTATATTCATTAGCAGGTCGACCATAATCTCATAGTGGTGCAAATTGTGAGTTGCGTTTATCCTTAGACACTTGCTCGGAGTCTCCAACCAATGCAGGGAATGTGACGGGTACGAATTTGTGGACCGCCTCATGAAGGGTACTGATGATTTTCAATGGAAGCAAGGAATTTTTACATTGCCTGTCGACTGCTACGGCAGAGGAGCTTTACTTGAAGAAACTGATCTTGGTTGCTTGCAGAAAATTGCTCTGCGTCCCATTGGTCGATGAAGTGCTACAGATGCTGCGCAATCATTAAAGATGATCAGTACTGGAATGCCATGACAAAAAACACCATAAAGTACTGCTCAGACTCATGGCTTTTCAAAGTTTACACGAAAAGAAAGGCAATCCTACAACTATTGCATTTCTCTTGCCCTTATCAGGCTTTAATAAACTGTTCGATTTTCCGCACTATCTTACACTCAGCTTACGTCATTTTTAAAGAGGACTGTGTTTGCTCGATCCTAACCCTCTTCTCATTTTCCTCTTGCACTTCAGATTTCGGAACCGCTTCGGCCAGATCAACTCAACCAGATTGTAAGTCTCTGCATGCCTTTTCTACTGAATCAGTAAACGGTTTACTAGTAAAATCTTATAAAGTCACTCAGGGTTCAATTGTGGATTACTAACACCTCATAACTTCCCACAAACCAGGAAATCTTGACTGATTATGTAAAGTTAGCCGTAAAAATCACGACTAGCATTTCTAATCAACCCGATGGGGTTACTAAATTTCAGAAGATTATCAAAGACGTAAATGGTAAATACACATCAACTGAGTAGTGGAGCCAGCCGGTGTAACTTTGTTTACGGTGCCGGCTTGGGAAATCAACCTGCAAAGGGTTTCGCTGCTTTAATTTTTGTGCCTTGACCAGGATACGGATGAAGATCCAGTGGCCAGAGGATGGGGAGACCTTACCGAAGGATTTCGTGGATGCTGCAGAGACAGCTGGATTGGAAGCAGACTGTGGTAAGTTGGCGGCACTAAAAACCCTCCACAGAGGCTGGGAGAAGTCAGCCCTGGATGCAGCTAGAAAGAGTCCTCGGAAGATGGACCATGCCTCTTGCAGCGGAGTTTGACATACCTGTCGTACGAAAGCAACGGGGGACGACAATCAGTAGAATGGTAATCCATCACATCGTGGCCAACCACGGGGTGCGAAAATGATCCTAACATATCAGGGACATGGGTTTGATAGCAAAGAGCTTATGAGTTGCTTGCAGAAGCCGGGCATCAGATGGCTAAAGAAAGCACCCTAACACACAAGCAAACGGCCTAACCAAACACAATAACTGAACGATCAAGGAGTTGCTGGTTGCCAAATAAGGTGACTGGGAAGTGAACCTGCCGATGGTGTTGTTAGCATATCATACAGCCAAACACAGGCACATCCCCCTTCATACTGATTTACGGTCGAAGGCCGCGCCTTCCAGTTGATCAGAAAATTGGGTTGTGGCCAGCAACAGGTTTGTCTTCAGAGGAGCTGAGAGACGAATGGAGGACTGCTCAAGAAAACTTGACCACCTTTCAAGAAAGGAGTGGACAGAAAACGACAAGGGGAAAGGCACGACCACTCCCCAATGGCGCGAGGGTCAAGTGGAAGGATTCTCAGAATTCCGGAAAGAATGGCCTGGGGTCGCGGAAGCTGTGCATTTGGTGGCAAGGTCCATTCATCGCTATCAACCATCGGGGAAACGTCTATACAATCCAGAACGGCTGAGGATTGAAAAGAGTGACCAGTACTCGGCTTCGCAAGCGGAATGATACGCCCGAAGAGCTGCCGGATAGACCACAGCTGCTTGGGCCGATCCAAAGGAGGTAAATGGAAATCGGTGGCATTCATGCGACCTTTGAATGGGAAAGGTGTGTAACGGCGGATACTATTGAGAAGACATGCGAGTAGTATGTGATTCTCTCGTAACCGGCTTGCGTCCAATGGAAGGTGGGGTTTGTTACGGAACTTGTGGAACTGCCTTTCATCGTTCGTTTACACTTGCATGGCAGTCAACGAATATCCATGAAATTTCGAGAAAACGCGTAAGAATGTTGTGTTTGGAAACTGCATGCACAACAGACGTTTACTTTCCTGTCCGATGGTTGGTTGGTATTTGTTAATGAACGACTTCGCGGAGAAGGGCCGTTCTGTTTACACTAGGGTTCCGGCAATCTGTGGTTTGGAGGCGGCAAACATTTGACCACTGAAACCATGAGGGTGATTTTTAGTAACTGATGCATTATTGCATGAATTAGGCTTATATGGATTTTTGGTCGGCCACGTGATCTAGGAAAATGAAGATCGAATTTTCAAAAAGTCAACCATTTTCAAATACTCATGTTTACAACACTGAGCCTAAACTCAGCAACAGAAAAAGGAGCGACAGTCGCTAATCTGGTGCTGTAGAAGAATACTGTATGGGAAAATTATGCCAAAATGTTGATCTTACCACTGGCGGTTAGTCATAGCTCTTGTCAAGTTTTCCATTTCGAAACGAACGTGCAATTTTACTACTTACTTACCAGCGTAGCTTTCATCCTATGAACGACACCAATCCAGGAGGCAAATTCAAAGAGCACTGTACAGTTTGTTTGTTCGTATTGCGAATCATTTATAGTGCACATGCCACTAATTTCCAGTAAAATTTGAACTCACAGCCTCTCGGTTGTCGACAAACGATAAGTAGCTTAGAATGAGGACGGTTAAACGTTATACTTTGGAAGTCATCAATCAAGGAATTATTCAGAATATGAATTCCGTGGCCAAAGGTCGGGTGGCTCTCCATACTGTCAGTGATCAGTCGTTTGAAGACAGGCGTTTCAATCTCCGACTACAAATCAGGGGGTCACCAGTTCAAATCTCCTGGAGATTCACAGCATGTGTACTACTGATAAGGATGAAATTGCCATACAGTGCTCCTCAAATTTCAGTGTAGAGTAACTTCACTTTCCCCAATAAAACTTACAAAATCTCCTCACAATAACAACAAGAACATTCACTGACATGTTGCGAGCGCCGGAACAGAATCAAGAATGCAAGATAGCTGGTCAGTGGTTCTTTCACCTTGTCTGGAGCTGCGCGAAAAGCAAACTGAAACAGAAACAGAACTACGTTCCGGTAGAATATGGAAGACTGTACTCAATGCATCGGATCAGGGAGAAGATGCACCACTATCTGCTATTTACCGCTTTCATAACCCAACCGTTTTCCTGAAGGAAACCAATCACAAGGTTGCTGAAAACTCTTCGACAGCCCACGACCGGTTTCGCCCTTCTTGGGGCGTCCCCGGGTTTCCGTCAACTTTATGTTCTACTTGAAACCAAATTGCACCAAATTAGCCAATATACACTCATCTGCAAACTAATTTGGTTCTTTCGAGAGACTCACCTGGGACCCAGCTGAATCTCTCGTTTATGATGTTCTCAGGCAACTGAATGTGCTGCACCAGGCCGCCTCATGTTTCAGTCGCTACGATATTTGAAATATTGCGATACATGTATATTTGTAATGTACTACTCGTAAGGTTGCTGAAAATCCATCGACAACCCACGACCGGTTTCTCCCTTCTTGGGGCTCATCAGGTAGGCGCAGTCCCCGGGTTTCTTTCAACCTTATGTTTTACTTATCCTCTTACTTATGGTCTAACCGTTTCCCGTTTTAAATTCATGTTTTAGTCTAGTTGAATTGGTCGATCGTAGGCGAACTGTCACCATATGTCGGTATGATTTTGTTCCACAGTTGTGCTCTCTACCTATCCTGAATGCCGGAAATGCAACGAGGAGAAATGTATCAGATTGACGCAAGACTGATGAATTACCCTCGGGGGAATAATTGGCAGCTTATTTTATTTTTTTTAATTTTATGATGATGGATAACCGTTACGACGTGGACTTCACTACCAATCAATACACAGCTTTGTCACCATATGTCGGTATGATTTTGTTCCACAGTTGTGCTCTCTACCTATCCTGAATGCCGGAAATGCAACGAGGAGAAATGTATCAGATTGACGCAAGACTGATGAATTACCCTCGGGGGAATAATTGATTCAGCAGCTTATTTTTTTTTAAATTTTATGATGATGGATAACCGTTACGACGTGGACTTCAGTACCAATCAATACACAGCTTGAAAATGTATCAGAAAAGCGCAGCTTGTGTGAGCGTGCTGCCTGATGAGTATTTTCAGGTTGTCCTGTCTTTGTGGTATATTTCTGGGCTATTTTCCGGTCTCGGGAAAGAGACAACAGCCAACTGAACGGAGACCAACCAATCGCATTGAATGACTTCAGGAAACGTAGATTCAGCCACTTCCGTTTATGCGACCTGGCCTTGGTTCCAGTGCGCTCTATGACACGAAATCTACGTTGGTCCCAAAATGTTTGAGTATTATTAATAACGTTGCTGGTGCATTTTTGAAAAGAGTAGTATTAGTGGCTCCCTCTTACAGGAGCGACGTATCAGAGAAGGTATATTTAATCCCTCTTTCCGAGAAAAATCCATCTTATCCAAAGGACTGTGTTTCCGGAACATCCAGGGCCGACTTCGCCCGGCCCCTGAGAAAGGTCTTCAGTGCTGCCAACTTACCCCGGTCGGTCTTCAGCCCGGCAGCCTCCGCAACCTCCTCAAAGTCCTCCAGGAAGGTTTGAACACCCCATCCTCAAAGGGTTGCGGCCACGGGATCTTCATCCTCATCCTGGTCACGGCAGCAACTGAAAGGAAGAAGGCCTTCACTGCGGAGTTATTTATTAGCAAATGTCAACTGACCGGTTACAGACCATTGAACAGGGAAGCAAAACTCTAATTTGCATCTTATTTACAAAAACTGGACACCCATCTTCTCCCGAATTCGCCTTCTTGAAATTTCCTGGAGATTCATGGACTCCAATCATTCCTCGGTCAAATCCAAGCAAATGTTACGAAGTGACTCCACGAATTCCGCAACAGATCTCCCCTTTTCAGAAAACGCAAAGCGAAATTCTACGAACAACACATACTACTCGCGTGCCCTACCCTCATCAGTATTATTACCGTTACACCTGTATCTGCTGAAAACTTACCTTGCTTCTCGCATACGGTATACCCCCGTATTAACGACAATCTTTGTGTGTGTTTGGAAAAGTCATTCAACAAATTAGTAGGCTAACAAAAATGATTGGAGCGTATGTCTACAGTAGACAGAAGGAACGCTGACGGCAGATTTACTCATCATCATGCGCGTGACACCACTTGCAACATCATCTAAATGACTGGATAAAGTAAACTTCACAAAATTAACTTCATTACACGTGCATGCCTCAAACCACCAAGGTTGCAAATCCTACAGATATTACTATATGATTACTACTGATCGATCCTGCGTCGAACCCCATTCCTTGGGTGAATAGGCCACTGATATGTGTTTTAAACAGCGCACTGTTTGTATTCGCGATGAGATACCGAGTTTTCATGAATTCGTCGACACTGTAAAGCTGTTGTGTAATGAACAACACTCGAATGGACTAACTGTGTAGATGTGTCGAACAAACCATTTTGCGGCTACAGGAAGTCAGTTAGCAGCGCGATACTGCTAGCGTGTACTTTTAGGTGGCACATTAACACAGGTAAGAAAATCTGACACCTTTTCAGCAACTACATTTCAGAGAAACGCATAACATCCCCCTGTCTAGGCGATTTACTCACAACTTACCAGTGGAAAGTTGCAGAATTTTTTAGTTTGTAAGAGGAGTCAACTGATGCTGTGAAACTGTTGAGAGTAGTGTCCATTTTGCCCGGTGAGGCCGACACAGTGACTGCGAAAAATTAGACTATCCATTATTTCCACTAAGGATTGAAGAATATTGTCAAAACAGGGCTGGAGAGCACTTTTCGGTTTTTCTGTAAGACTGGGCCTGGCTGTGCAAGGGTGGATGTTAAGCTGTCATACTTCCTTGATGATCACGAGTGAGTATTCATCACTGAGGGGCGAGTACCACTCCGTCAGGTAGCCTAAACTGCGTAACTGAAGCATGCTGGGTGCTTCACTCTGTCTGAGTGCAACTGGTAGGTCTTAGCTACGCATCAGACTTGTTCTTGCTTCCAACAACTGCAGTCTACTTTTTGACACAGGCGTGGACAACCCACTGCTCCAGCCAGACTGAGCCGCGTCCAACATCAAACTGGTGATCATGACAGTCGTCTACAGCATCTGTTACTCAAAATCCTCAAGTTTCTCCCACATACTTTCAAAGGCAGCAGTGTAAGAAGCCGCTGGAAACTGGGAATTTTTGAACACGCCTGACGGAATGAGAAAGCTCCTGATGGATCGTTCATTTCACTCAGGTGCAGATGTCTAGAAAGAATACAGCCGACTGCAGTGATCCCTAGTAATGTCTACCAGTGAAAGGAAGAAGGACTTTGCTGCAGGGTTGTTTATTAGGGAAACACCAACTGAACAGGTACAGACTATTGAACAAGGGAGCGAAACTCTAATATGCATCTTGTTTACAAAACTGAATATCCATCTTCCCCTTGAACGCGTCTTTCTAAACTTTTCTGGACATTCATTGACTGTTACTCGAAAGCAATCAAATGCTACAAAGTGACCCCATAAATTTACAGGAGGGCATACTACTCGCATGCTTCTAATCAGTAGCATCACCGTTACACCAGGACAGTTCTTCTAAGCTTTTATTGCGGATAATTTGCAGAACCATTGAGGCTGTAATGCCTCGATAAATCTAGTTACACTATATTTTGCGCATGTTCCCCCCACTCAGAATACAATCCAACTAGGACCATGAGACTAATTTACAGAACACCATAAGAGGTTGAAAAGAAGGTGCTGTTTGCAACATAACATGAACCATATCGTCAACTTTGCCATCTTCCATGAGCAGCATGCTTCAAAAAATGAGCACCACCTGAGTAGTGACTACATTAACTTTCTCTTCGACTTATGCTGCTCTGTTGAACTCATCCACAACTCTTCCTCCATGGCTAGGCAACTCCAGATGGAAAACTAGTACGCTTATAAACGTGAAGGATGCTCATCGATCATAGAGCCTGCTCTAGCGTTTAAGACGAAATTCACCTCTATTTGTGATGTGTACCTCAGTGCGGTCGTCAGCACTGGAATCGGCCATGAGTTGGTTCAGACCCTGTAGATGTTGTGTGGCGCGATCATAGAGCCTGCTCTAGCGTTTAAGATGAAATTCACCTGTATTTGTAGTGTGTACTTCAGTGCGGTCGTCAGCGTTGGAGTCGGCCGTGCGTTGGTTCAGGCACTGTAGATGTTGTGTGGCAAGAGATCAGAGTTGTGCTTTTCTAGCTTTGATGTCGAAGAACTCAAAGGCGTAGTCTGTCGTTACTCATCTACCGTTGTTCAGCACGGCTGTGAAAAGTGTACAGGAACGGAGTGAAGTTATGTAAATCCGGTTATACCCACCATCTACTGCTTAGTTCCACTCGGAGTATGCTGGCATCCCTGTTGAATTAGTATCCGACTAAATTACTGGTTGTTTTAAGTGAATCCTGACTTTTTGGCGGGTACGGAGGAAAGAAATAACAAGACTTATTCATTTGTATGTTCGCCAT
>NW_008752137.1:56902-77872 GCF_000715545.1 Opisthorchis viverrini | reverse complement strand
CGAGAGATCAGAGTTGTGCTTTTCTAGCTTTGATGTCGAAGAACTCAAAGGCGTAGTCTGTCGTTACTCATCTACCGTTGTTCAGCACGGCTGTGAAAAGTGTACAGGAACGGAGTGAAGTTATGTAAATCCGGTTATACCCACCATCTACTGCTTAGTTCCACTCGGAGTATGCTGGCATCCCTGTTGAATTAGTATCCGACTAAATTACTGGTTGTTTTAAGTGAATCCTGACTTTTTGGTGGGGAGGGAGGAAAGAAATAACAAGACTTATTCATTTGTATGTTCGCCATTCCGCATTTGGCGCTATTGAACCGGGTGCTAGTTACGCCTCGCACCGTTTGGCGGGTACGGAGGAAAGAAATAACAAGACTTATTCATTTGTATGTTCGCCATTCCGCATTTGGCGCTATTGAACCGGGTGCTAGTTACGCTGTCCTCGCACCGGTTTGCGTGCCATCATCCTGATTCTAAAGTAACCAAGGTTTACTACCGTCACTCCAGCACTGGATTAAAAAATTTGCAGGCTCTAATGACTGTGTTGACGTTTTTCTTGCGGTTACTGCGGCCATTCTCGGGGGCCATTCCAAAAATCGAAAAGTTTGCTTTACAAACCGCACACAAGCGTGGGTACTCACTTCTAATCTCCATGGCCGATGGGGCCCACTAGCGTGTTATTTTCTCCTTTTTCTACTTATTTGTATGAATGAATTATGGTCATCAATATACTAAAAACAGACTGATGCCTTAGTGGGCATCCACGGCTATCGAGCATTTGGAGTCCACCTGAAGCTGTTACCAGGTCAGACAAGAGTCCTCACACTTTCAGTGTCTCGAGGATTGAAGGCTGTGTCGTTTACATTGGTCAAATTTTCAAAGGCTCACACAGTAGCCATCATCTGTCCACCGTATCCGGTGTCCCTCATCCCAGAAGTCTTGCTGTGAGCTGTGAGAGTTTGACGTTGTCCACTGGCTTGCGCGTCCAATGAGAACCAGAATAACTTCTGTTTCACTGAAGCTTATGAGTAGGTTTGTCAGTACTTGTATTCTTCCATAACGGACTTATTGTCCGCTTCCGGAAATCTTTCAGGAAGTTAAGTGCTTTTAAGTCAGATTGCCAAGAACCTCAGGGAAAGTCTTGGCTGACATCACGGTAGGCGTTCTGAATTTACCCGACTGGTCTTCTCCAATGTTTCTTTATTCTCTTTCTAAGGCTCTGACTAAAGCCACGTTCGTTTGTGTACACTCGACCCAAGTGCTAAATTTTACTTAGCCAAACCCTACATTTACTGTGGTACTCAAACGCCTTAATTACCTCACATTGGGCCTACTTTGCAAAGCCTCCATTAATAGGTCTTTCTGGCCACTTCCAATGAGCATACACTTATTTTTTATCGGTTGCACGTAGCATCACTGTATAAATGCACGGTGAAAATTCACCGTCTGGCGCATAACTACCTGGACTACTTGAAATAATTTGAATCAGTCAAACTGAAGGTCAGCCACTCATGGGTGATTGCATATCCCTTGACCAACTGGATGGTCGAAGGTTTCATATCGCCTCAAAGATTTGTGAGACGCTTACTGTCTCTTGAACTAAGAGGTGAAACAGCTCTGCGGTCCTTCCTGGCTGTTTGGCATGGTTTGACTTCACTTGCAAGATAGTTTATGATACGATCAATCTATGGAGCATCCATGATGAACTGGAGTCAACAATTTCACATTCCATCCCATAATTCAAATTTCCTTTAACTGCGTTTCGTAATGCTTCCCTTGACTGTGACATGCTAGTGCAGTCATGTTAAGAATTTTGTGAGGTCCATCATCATCATCATCACCACCACCATCATAATCATCAACATCATCATCACCACCACCACCATCATCATCATCACCATTACCATCATCATCATCATCATCATCAACATCACCATCATCATAATCATCATCATCATCCCAAGCATCATCATCATCATCATCATCATCATCATCATTGTCAGCTGTAATAACCGCGTACTCGCCGTACAGTGGTTGTAGCTGCCGCAGTTTCGTTCCCCGATGATTTGGAGGGGGGTTAAGTAGCTGCGCATTGCAGGCCGGAGCTGATAAATTGGCGCATAGATCCAGCACTGTCAGTGGGCTGTCAAGTGGGATGGGAGGTTGGTTGGAAAAGGAGCTATGCCTTGAAGGAAATAGCTTGGATGCACGAGCGCCATTGAGGGCGCGACTGGGCCATGTCTGACAATGTCTCTAGCCATTGATGTAACCCGTCTCTGCGTCCCCATCCAGGAAGACGGCAGTGACCAGCGCCGCTGAGTTTGCCTTCGTGCTTTGCTGCCAAGTCATTGGTTGACCGCCTCTGACTCTCTTCCACCCTTCACCTGGTTGTGCGAAAAGAGCCCTTCGAGGAAGTCGGTCGACTGGCATACGCAACACATGGCCAAGCCAGCGCAACCTATGCAGTGAGGTTCATCAATGGAACCGAAATTCGCACGTTACCCGGCAGGCCAAATTCGCCGGCCAGATTTGCCGGAAAAATGCCGGCTGATTTCTCCTTCCCGTTTTTGCTGTCCCCGTGCCAAGTGGACTGGATTTTGTACCTGCGGTAGTTATCCATATACTGGGTCAGCACGTTCCCCACTGTCTGGCCTGGCATGCTATTAGTGGACGCACACAGAATCCGCTGCTTGTGATGGACTCCTTGCACTGCGATGGACTGCCAAAGTTTAGAGTGCAAGACGCAACCCTTAGTATTGAGAAATTTAGAAAAGATTGTCACTTAGAGGTGATGTGGTTTTGTGAATTCCAAATAAACGTGTAGAGTTACACCTTTGAGTCCCCGTCTACTGAGCCATCCTAAGCGAATAAAAAATTCAGTTGATAGTGAGTGTAAAGTCACCGATTGACACGTGGTTTGTAATCACTAGCTTGCTTACTGTTTTGCTTCCATAAGTGGCTTCCACCTGGACAAGTACAGCGACAGAATTATTTCCCATAGAATAAGATCAAATGTCATTGTGATCACGTGGTCTTCCGTTCAGCTGTAACATCCATTGGGTGTCTAGTTACCGTGCCACCCGAAGGGAGCACGGTGTCTGTGATACTGCCAGGTGACCTCAGCTTAGACAGCGGCAGTCGAGATGCAGAGATTGGGTTGGACCATCCGGTCAGTAAAGTCGCGTCCTAACAAACTGAGCTACCTCGAGCTCATTTGATCATTGTCTTTGGGTGAGTGGTGTGTCCACGAAAGTCCTTCTCATAGAGTTTTCTTTTTGTCCTGATGAGGTTGGTTTCGGTAGTTCATACCAAAGGATGATATTTGAAAGCGAGCTGCGTCCCAGTGAAGCTAATAGAGAAACCTTTGTTGACAAGGTAGCAATTTTGAGAATGGCCGGAAGATAGTGAAAATACTATCTGGTGGAGTTAAAATGGGATTATCTATGGATGCGCCTACAACGTTTTTATTCGGGCAGCCCAGGGTCGTAATGGAATTAGAAATTTACCGGTTTTCCGCACCGATATTCCCTCAATCCACGACAGGCGGATAATTTCGCACTTTTGTTTACTTCCGGTCCCAGGACTACTTTGTAGGTTAACTCAGAGGATTTATGATCGTACGTCACAGGGCATTCTCAAGTAATCCGCTTTACAAGGTTCCAACACCAAATAAAACCTTCCGCAGTAGATAAGAGCAATCTCGTGTACTGCAAGCACCTTGTCTGAAAAATTTAAATAAATAATGTCGTTCCGCCTCCTGGTGTCCATCTGGGATGGTCCGATGCCTCGGTTCCACCTCGATATGTGGGAACTTCCGGTAGATGTGGAACTTTTCAATGTCAGAATTGAAGATGCCCTGTGGAGATGAAGGTATGTGGAAGCATATCGCTTCTTTAACGAGCCGTGATTTAACCTGGGAATTCGTGATATCTTCGTAATATTCTCGTAGTTTGAGGTTCACTTGGGTGATCGTTGGTTGAGCACATTTTTAGCTAAGAAATCTCGTTTTTTTCCATCGGCCATTGTGACTTCCGTACAACTTTAAGTCTTCTCTACCGTGAAATATTTTGGTAAATCNCGTAATATTCTCGTAGTTTGAGGTTCACTTGGGTGATCGTTGGTTGAGCACATTTTTAGCTAAGAAATCTCGTTTTTTCCATCGGCCATGGTGACTTCCGTGCAACTTGAAGTCTTCTCTACCGTGAAATATTTAGGTAAATCCTGCTGAAACATTCCAAGACAAGGAGCCCAAAGAACAGGTCTTTTCGCAACGTTTTGTGCACACCAACAATCAGGTTGGTTGCTAATCGAGATAAATACTTGCAGTAAATATATGAACATCAGTTTAGGCGTTTTTGATGAGGCACGTTCAAGGGCTCCTCTCAAGATGCACTTGATGAAACGTTCTTTTCCGTTCTTGAGTTGTATAATTTGCCCAAAGACAATTATGTCTGCGGGTTGATAATTAATGCCTGCTATGCCATCGTTGGTTCTGTGTTATTTCTTCACTTTTTTACAGTAGCATTGCATCACCACACTTACAGAGTTGCTTCCGCTCCAGGAGCAATAGAATCCATTAACCGGGTGGAATACTTGTTTTACTAGGAATCAAGTCTGCAGGAGTAGACTTGAAACTGAGCTTGTTGACCATTAGGTAGTAGGTTTTTTGAGCCGCTGTGCCAAAAAATAGATTGATATTTTGGAGTCCGTGCTGAAGGGCCACGAAGCGCTGTACAACTGTTTCATCCTTATTAGGAATTAGTATCAGTACGCATCTCACGAAAAATCAGTGCCTCGAATCCTTGAGCTCCCGACTTAACCGTCCGGCCACGAGCTTCTTAATAGCAGTGTGGTTAACTCACACTTAGACAAGATATAGCGTCACCCATCTTTCAATCACGGGATCCACATCACGCGGTCACACGTGTTGACTGGCTCATCGAGCAATGACTTTTCACACTCATCAGGCGAAGTTTATTCTTCTAATGAGCTACCATAGATTCTTGGTAGTGCGGGGGCGATTTGGAAATTTTTGTGGCGATTTTGTCCCGTACTTGCAGCGGTCACGTGTTCAAACCACTAGCCAGGAGGTGTGGATTCGAGACTGTCTGGAGTTTCGCAAGATGCGCACTGCTGATGATTTCCCAATGAGGATGAAATAACTGTACGGTGCTTCTCGGCCTTTCAGTATGGATTACACTTACAGAACGAAGTCTCCACGAAAATCTCCAAATCTCGCACTACCAACAGCAGATTGATATCGCGATAAAGACGGTAGGTCACCAGGTTAATTTCGGCCAAAGAGATTACACAGCCATCCTCTTCCTGAAGGAGAATCACTCTTCAAAACGACAATCCTCGAGATCCACGAAGTGGCGTTAAATTCCTTCTCCAAATAAAGGCCACTGCTTTGGCAACAGCGAAACACTTTGGTTTGTGGTGTACTCTCATTGTTGTTGTAAGTAAAGCTAGTCTAGGTTGAAGCTATGAAGCGCCGTCCTGACGTCTTATCTTTGTTAGAAATCATCAGCGGCGCGCATTTCAAGAAAGCCCCGGCTCACGTTAATCTTTTGGCCAGCAGTTCGATCGATTAACCGGTGGTTTACGAGTGTCTGATCAGCTTAGTGATTAACTTGCACTTAAAAAACATTTTAAACAAAGGTGGAAAACAAATTTGAAGTCAGCAATACTCTATTATGCTCTCGTTCTTGATTGATTTTGACTAAATGTGATTCAGAAAAGTTGATTTGATGGGAGAAAAAACAGTGAATTAAACAGTTGAGAAAGTTTGAAGTGATAAAAGTGTGTCGGAAGATGGAATTAAAAATTTGGTACGACAGAACTTTTAGGTTTTCTTGGAATTCGTTGCGCAGTCTGAAGCTAAAATATGATGTGATGTTTCCCATCTTTAGGGATTTTTTTCACAATCAGCAGAATGACAGTATTTCACCATTATTTATTCTGACTGGCTTGTTTCAAATCGATTTGCTAACAGAATACTGTCCTGCTCAGTTCTCCAATCACTACCCGCCTAACTTCGCATTTAGAAAATATATTTAAAGAAGATAGGACACTCAACTTTCAATTACAACTTTAGAAGTAATTAATGGAGAATTCAGATGAATCCCTTGTTAGTAACATTTTTGAGTGAAGACGCCACACAAGGTTCGTCTTATATTCCTCTGAGTGAATCAAATTATAAGGCCAATGAAGACCGCTATCATTGTTTTTTTTAGTTTCTGTATTCCACCAAGTAAACGTAATATCTTGATAAGGATTACCAAAAAATTCGGAGCTATGCCTGTTTGCTGGGCCGAAATTCACCAAACTGGCATGCAGTTCTTGAAAGCTGGTTGAAAACTTTGAAAGTTAGGGGGACATCAGTGAGCATACTTTAGCGTTTTGAACTTGTTCCCGAGGTGATCTTTCTAAATCACAGTCAGACTAACACGAACGAGAGATTCGGTTGGTACATGGCCCACGATGGTGCCATTTGACTCGGCTACTTTGAGGTGACTATCCACCTGAGCAGTTTATTTTGGGACAGAACATTCACTAAAATGTCCTTGGTTATCCGGACACAACCATTCAGCTTCTTTTTTTGGAATCTATTACATTTACGAAGCTCGTTTTGTAATTGCTTGTATAAGTTTGAAACTAGAGAGCGATGATTTTCGTCTGTTTCTCTTACGCTGCCGATCATTCATTGTTTGGCCACCCACCACATCTCACTCGTGATACGCCTTGTTACAAAAACAGCCAACAAACCTAAATAGACTCCTTACTTTTGTGACAAATCTACCCCGTTGTTCTGCATCTCTTCCGGATCTGTGCTGGTGACAGTTACACAGCTGTCCTTCTTCGGGTGTGCGATTTGCCTGTGTCACCTCACCAGGACCTCCCAAGCGATTCCGCCTGGTGGGTGGCTTGTCGTATCACGGCCGCCTACGGCCTCACAAATCAATCATTTTCAGGTGAATTTTAAAACGTAGCTATGCCACAAAACTTACACAGTTTTACCCTTCCCAAAGGATACGCAGGTGAATAGGGGATCAAATTAGTCTAAATACGGTGCAGATTTGATCTGACAAGACACGCATGAGTTACATATATTCGCCCACATTCGTGTGTGTGCTCCGAGATCCTGTTCACTTGTTCATGAGATTCTCGGGACATACTTGAATTTGTAGCGGCGCTTCATTTGTTTGGCGGGCATTTAATTTCTGTGTGACTACTGTGCAACACAATTTCTGTTATTCAAACCTTGGGAACTCTGCACTATAAACATTGTATGGACTTTTCGGACACGAACCTTCATCGGTCATTCCTTAACTGTTTCACAGTAAGCTGAAATTAACGAATCAGACACGATTCGGACGGCCAGCTGATACCAAAATTAACTCAAACATTCTATGTTGCTTAGTTTACAGTATACCGTTTTGCACATCTTTTCATGGATGCTGTGAAAATTTGCCAAAAATTATCCTGGTGATCTTTGCTTTCCAGTTAGCTCAGTACGGATTCTTGGACGATCAGATATTACCCTCAGCCTGGGTCGGTCCCTATCCCTCGCAGAGGCCGGTTTCGATGGGACCCACGCTTCCATCTTTCGGTCCCGGAGCAGTTCCAACTACGGCGCATGCACCTTCGCCATTCGCACATCCCCCACAGAGCGCTTTTTATGGTCCTCCCACATCTGTGCCTTCCGCTGCTGCCACCGCTCCTCCTCAGGTGCCTTTAGTCGTTCACATGCCTTCTGAACCTACACCACCGGGATCAGACCAGCCGGAGTACTTCAGACCACGGGAGGAGTTTGGGCATTCTCCGCTGGCCTATAGCTTGTCTGCTGAACTTGCCAGTGTCGGGAAGCATCGATTTCGGTTGACTTATGTTACCGATCGATTGCTAGGTGAGATTGATATTTTGGTTCATTAGGACGTCAATTCAATAGTCCGCTTTTTATACATATCTAAAAAAGTTGGCCGCAACTTGTAACAAACAGGTTGCTCTAACGGAGTCTCACGTGAGCGCTGGCTACGCCTAGCATCAGCCAGTGGTCCCAACTCATTGCATGCATCAACAAAATGTTACAAACCCTTTACGTCGTCATATGATCAACCAGATAATCTGAAATGAAGAACTAGATGAATGAAAACATTTTGTGGTTTCGAGGACATATCCGTCTAATTTATAGCTTATCAGCTGTGCCCGGATAATGAATGCTAATTGAACCCGAGATAGATGGTCAAAGTGTAGCCCGAAGGACAAGGGGAATACGACATTTTGTGTCAAATTTGGTGTCTTTCACAAAGAAAAGTTTGTTATACCTCAGTGGAGTTCATCCACGATTTCGAGCCACCGTCCATCTGGAAAGGAAATACCAGTGGTAGAACTTTCCGGTACGGTTATTTGCATCAAGTATTCAA
The DNA here is from genome assembly GCF_000715545.1 of Opisthorchis viverrini. Lineage (NCBI taxonomy): Eukaryota > Metazoa > Platyhelminthes > Trematoda > Opisthorchiida > Opisthorchiidae > Opisthorchis > Opisthorchis viverrini. The sequence goes on along the minus strand of NW_008752137.1, from coordinate 69,449 downwards.
GCCCATGAAAATAACTGAGGGTATCAAGTTTCTAATAATGATGAACTTTTAACAGATATGCCACTTAAACGGTGTGAGATTGTGTCCATATTCCTGAAGGTCGCTCAGGTCGATAAAAAAACTCCTTGTCTCTCCCGAAGACTTTCATTTTATTAGGTGAAGTCGGTGAAGACAGTCCTCCTTGATGCCGTTCCGAACTTCATATTAGTTGTCCAAATTTCCCCGAATTTTGCCGACTGGATGACCTTGGCGGGCGTTGACCTTCTGATGTACATTGTGAAATCCTGGGATGGTTGGTCGATAGTATTTGAAGCAGTTTCAAAGAGTTTTTGACTGATAGTATTGTTTTGGAGATCGTTTCAGGCTCCAAATCTCCTTACATCCTCAAATGACAAATCAAGCTGCAGATATTATGGTTGTACTCCCTTTCCTCCCTTAGATCGAAAGCAGCGTTTTAACCTGACAATCCCTTCGTGATTATCGAGGTTGAACATGCACAAAGCATTGGAGAGGCTCGTTAGTGTCATCCGCAAAGCGAGGCACTGTCACATCCGATGCAGAACAAACAGCTGACATCGCTGACAAGGTTGCATTGTGTGGGTAGATCGGCTATAACGCTAAGATAGTGCTTGAAAATCTATTTTCACCATCGCACCGTAAACGCTCCTTCACCGAAATTCAGGGATCACAGATGATGTCTCCGCAAATGCAATTGAGCTCTGGAGATTTCTGTGAATCAGCAGCGGCTCACTGTACAGCCTTTAATTAGCGCCAGTCAAGCATACCCGATGCCACCATACAGTGTGTGAATAATACTCAGATGCGTTTTTAGATGCTGAACTACAAAGTCCAGCATAAGTGATTTGAATAACAAGTAACTTGATATACACGCATACGTCCGATTTTATCGGAACTGTTGGGCTCTAATGCCCGTTGATTTTTTTCAGACTAAAGAAGCAGCTTATTTTGCAAATGTACCAACACATATGTGGGCGGCGTGAAAGTCTAGTGATGTTAATTCGGGTGACATTTGTCTAGGGTTTGCCTGTATATTGTGGGTTTCAATTGAGAAAAATCCCGCATAAAAGTACACAGAAGAAAGCAAATTTAAGACGAATTCCGTTACATACCTGTCCACGATGGACACAGTGAGTGTAACACACCACAGCAGGTTACTTTGGATGAATTTTCGGGAAAAAATCTTTCAAGAAGGCACAAGCATACTTTAAAAAACACCCTGGGCTGTCGCTCAACACTTTTTGTTCCGTGAAAATGCTTCATAATCTCCACAAGCCAAAAAATTGAAGAACGTGGGACCTGTGAGAGTTCAGGACATTTTTTGCGGCTATCAACTGAGTAGTATCCTGTATCTTCGAACCATGTTTGGGAGTTTCAATTAGGATTTTTACCCAATACGCCACCCACAGTGACCTTCTCGATCATCCCTGAGGAGATTTCAACCCTCAACAGTCTGAATGAGTTTTTTCAGCCATGATACAAATCGTAGTGCGTTACTCTGATTGCGATTTGCCAATCAAATTTACTGCAGAGAAAACAACCTCCACGCTCTGCGCATTGTTGAATGTTCGATGACGCCAGACCAGCAGTGATTCATTACTTGGACATAAAACGCAGACCTTGTTTCGATTACTCAGCCCATACTGTGTTCCGTTCCGGTCACTATTGGTAATATTGTGCATATTGGGACACTTAAGCAGCCATAAAATGCAAAAAGACAGACAAGAATCCGGCTATAAGAGCGTGGACTATTCCACATTGTAAGTGACTTGGGGCAGCGGCGTTTATCCTCATCCACGAAAACAGTCTACAGGCATTCAATAAGATGCCGATAGGATGCCCTCATTTGAGAAGGTAGCATTTAAGTGTCGGCCAAATAGATCAGACAAAGACATGTAAATTCCGATCTAACGTCCGTCATCTATATCAGCAGCAAAGCAGTAAGTGGGATTGAAATTGTCGTCTATTCGCCAGGCGTACTATAGGAAGTTTAAAATACCGACACTACTAGACCCGACTAGTAGTCTTTCAACCAAATGATATTACTGCAATTTCTACTTGTAACTTGGCTTTTTGAGCATCGATTCATCAAACGCCCTGATAAATAAGTAAATCATTGGATGCAGCGTTGGTAAGTCTACAGAAAGACTTGATAAACAATTTGTAGTTTCGAAGTTTCGCTTTTGACAAGTGAATAGGTTAACAAGCTGACCAGGTTTTAAGGTGGATGAAGAGCCCATCAACAAGTCCTGTTTTGATTAAAATGTTGCCCAGTTTTAAACCTACTGATTTTTTGCCAGGCCATTCTGAGATGATGACGTCGCAATCGGTTCCAAACTTATTCCCACTACGGACCATGGGAATATAAAAACAGAATATTGTTCAGAATTCGACATTTAAAATTGGACACATTTAAAGTGCTCACGAAGGAAACTACCACGAGTAGAACAGTAGGTAGTAACTGAAATGGGATAATTGCCGAAAGGTGTGCGAATAAGCAGACGTGGATGGAATAAATCTAGGCTGGTTCGTTTGCAATCTGTGACATTTTGGCCTGAAAGGTTCTTTAACAAGACAGTTGGTACAGATTAGGTGTTAGCTAATCTGATAGAGAGAATCTCACAGTCAATTCTTGCACTTATTTCTTCGCAAAGCTGATGTCACCAGAAAAAACCGCAGGAAGTTCTATGACGTTGTTTTGATTTCCGAGAAGGTCGCTCACCTTCATACCTTAAATGTAAGGACACATGCCTGGCGGTTACTACTTCACATAGAGTTCGCAGTGTTCCCTTTTGTTCTCAAATGCATCTCGATGCATTCACTGACAAATAGGTGACGTGGCCAAACCAAAAAACCGCGTGAAACAAGGGGTAATAAAATTCTTTCCCTGAAGCCTCTCCACGGTAACGGGTTATATGACCTTGCTTTGCGGCTGTTCTATTCAGCCATAAGGGTACTAGTGAAAACTTTTGCCCGTTTGACCGAAAATGCAGTGGATGTTCGCTTAGAAAACGGCAAATGTGTGTGATTCAAATCACATTTTATGAAAGGACGGGATCAGTAGGTTTGCTAAGGATGTTAACAGTTCTTGTGCCAAGGCCATGATCTCAAGACAAATCATCAGTTAATTAGCCTAAACGCACAATCTAGGAGTCCTATCTGACATAGACGTGTAGTCTAGATGAATGTAAGAAGGTCATGAATAATTGCGGCGAAACTGCATTCTACGAACTTCACCTGCGTTTGTTGGGTAGTCGCAACTGTTCAACATTCAGTATATTGAATTAGAGGTTGGCAGACAGCATAAGTAGGTAGACCCTGTTTCTATAAGAAAATAGCAGTAAATCGTGGGGAGAATTAAAGAAAGGCTTACGGCTAAACTGAACATTGGGCAGTTAGCAACACAGGATGGCACAGAAAGGGCTGTGTGCTATCGGATAAATAAACGTGAAAAAATGTTCACTTCAGAGTGGGACAAATTTTCAACAACAAACCCAGAAATGAATGTGAACTAATCGACCGTAGAAAAACGGTTGATATAGAGACGACTTTGTATAAAGAAAGAATAGTTCAGTCTTGAAATTTGAGCATTCACCGGGAGGGCAATGAATTAGCCTGAGGAATAGGGAAGCATAAATAATTACGCCACGTAATTAACAAGGATGAAAAATAGCTAGAGTTGATGATATGCGCGAAATCAGTGCAGTACTATCCCTGCAAGCACTGAGAACAAGCAACAAAGCGTTCCGTTTCTCTGTGATCCAAATGCAGCTTCAGAGTGTACTTATGATCAGATAATCAATAAATCTGAGCTGGCAATTTTTAATATAATGGCCCACTGAATATTCGTCTCTTGAGGACGATATACACAAAGCTTCTGCTCGATCAACTATTAGTTACTAAAGTGCTAGTCCGTGACATTTCGTGTGAAGCATTTTTCTACACTGAGCATATATTCCGTTTACCCCAATCTAATATGCCGGCCTTGAGACAAAGTGTCTAGAAAATGGAGAAAAACCGCGCGATTTTAGTCGAATTTCGTGCGCCAGGCAGCTGTCAACAAATCTGAAATTTACTCATAATTCGCGTTTAACGATATCTGGGGAACGCATGTTCATTTTCGAATAGTAAAACAATTTTATGGAAAATAAGTCTGAAACACAAGGTCACACTCGGACAAGCTTTGGATTTTATTTGCTGACTAAAGCGGAAAATGATACTAGCTACTTGCAAACTAATTTGACTCTTGGAGAGACTCACCTGGAACTCTTTTTGATCTCCCGTTTATGACGTTTTTGAATAATTGAGTGTCCTGTCGCTTCATTTCTCCGTTGTTTGCTAGTGAGTGTATTTCGCTAATTTCGTGCTATTCAGGTTCAAGCAGAACATGAGGTTGACGAAAACTCGGGAACTGCGTCCGCTTGATGAGCCCAAGAGGAGCAAAGTCGGTCGAAGAGCTTTCAGCAACCTTTTGAGTAGTGTGTTGCGTCCAGGAAAGCTATTACTGTTTGAAGAAGTAAGGGAGGGCGCATGTTAGTTCCAGTAGACAGGCCACAACTCGAAACAATGTACTTTTCCACACAAGATAAATTACCAGGAATATTATGATATGACGACATACGTGACCTGATGAATCCCGAATGCGCCCAGTGTCTCAAAACCTCTCCCGTCATTCCATGGGGTCACTAGTACACAAAACCTTGGGAAACAGCTTGACGTTTATAAAGATGACGATGCATTCAAAAAAGAGAGTTGAATGAAATTGTAAAACGACAACTTTGCTATATGGTGACTGATTGGATAAGGAGCACCTATCGAGTGAGAGTTCAGTTAAACTATCTAATCATGTGACACTTTACCAAGCCGCTTGTCTTTTTATTGTATCAACCAAAATTAGTAATCTGTAAAAAGCATGTATCCACATATTTCAGTGTGAAACGAGCCGTTTTCCTGAGAGTTTCGGTTCAAATTCCTGAGGAGGTCCTTAGAAGTAACTTTCTCAGCTCCATCATTTACAACTCCAACGGTCGTTGAACTCAAATCTGTCCCAATTTAAAAAAATTGAAATTGAAATTCATAGCGAATATACACTCATTTGCAAACTAATTCGGTTTTTCAAGAGACTCATCTGGACTCCAGCCGAATCTCTTGGTTTTGATTTTTCCAGGCAACTGAATGTGCTGCACCAGTTCGCCTCATATTTTAGTCTCTATGGTATTCAGGATATCGCGATACATGTATATAATAATGCACTACTCACAAGGTTGCTGAAATTCTTTGACAGCCCACGACCGGTTTCACCCTTCCGCTTGGGGCTCATCAGGTAGCCACAGTCCCCGAGTTTCTGTCAACCTAGGAACTAAATTGCACGCAACTGCTGAATATATACTCATTTGCAAACTAATTTGATTTTTTGGGAGGCTCACCTGGAACCCAGCTGGATCTCTCGGTTTTGATGTTTCCAGAGTTTCATAGAGTTGTAGAGATGTTCAAGAATGCGTGTGCAGCCACGTGAGTAACTAACATCTTCAAAAATTTGTTAACTAAATCTAAATTAGCAAGAAGAGTAGCCACGTATTCTCAAAATAAATAAACATTGTATTGTGTTTTGCAACCAGATGTGTGTTGTGAGTGCAAATATTGCAAACTTTGAAACTCGCTCCGTATGTTGATAATACAAGAATAAATAACAGAACGTATGTGTATGGTCCAGCCTTTGAACTCATTTCGTAGAAATTCTGTCTCTGATGAGCCGAACTTCACCAGAACCAAGCAGTTTGGGCAAAATGCTTTACAAAAATGCACTCTGTTAAAGGGGTTTGCACAATTTTGGTGCACGCTTATTCGGCTAAACATCTAAACAGTATTCGTACAGCTAAAAACAGCAGTACACCGGTGACTAAAATACTTTTTTTGGAAGTTACATAACCCACGTCACATCGTTCGCCAACCAGAAAGCGTTAAAAACACCCAGAACCATTATTTATCTATGCTATTTGAAAGTGTTATCTGAATTTGGATCAAGTCCATTAATGGAACTACTGACAGTTGTCGAATGGTGGAGTAAGGGCTATACACTAATGCTGTGTCCCATTGGGATCCGCGTCCTGTTATTAATCGGCTTAAAACTAAATGAGTGTAAACTGTCTTCCCATCGACAACCAGGTGTGTCGTTTTAAAACACACTAGTTCCCGCTTATCAGATCTGTCTGTTTGCAAACGTGATGGTGGAACCATTGCAACATAGGGTGCATCGCGCGTTCAAGTTCCCTTGTTGCCATTCTGATTAGAACACAAACGATTGTCGGTATTCCGTTGCATCCAGGTGTCTACGTCTCGCCGGTGATTGCATTTTGATAATTGATCATTTGATTCACTACGAACTAGCCAGAGCTCCTGAAACGTGGAGGAATGTTGATAAAATATTTAATATATTGAGTGTTTTCCGGAGAAGAAATAACAGCCACTACTACAAACACTCTCATTTGCACACGAATGGAGAAACTCAGCTGAATGTAGTTCCGTCTCTCGTTTATGATGGTCTGATTAAACTGCACCAGGAAACTTTATGTTTCAGCTGGTACGATATTTGATGTTATCTAGACGTAGCACACTACTCACAAGATCAATGAAACTCCTCTTCGGCAGCCCACGACAGGTTTTGCTCCTTTTTTGAACTCATCGAGTAGGTGCAGTCCAGTTAGGGGAAGATTTGTGTACCCCATACTTTCCAAAACTTGCTTCTGGTGTATGCCTAAGATAATGAGCTTCAGTGACTTCGGAAACTTTCTTTGGTGATTTATTGACTAGACTGGCAGCGAGGAACATCCTCATCCTCCGCCATATCATTGTGCTTTGCTACAGCCCACAGAGTACGTCAAGTTATCTCTTTAAATAAATATTTTGAAAAGCCACTTCAGGTAGCTTCAGGTAGAAAAACAAGTTCAAGGTACGTACCAGTGAGCGAATGCGTGACCTTCATCACCAATGCCTGGTACGAAGTTCAATAATCACCTCTGGCCCACTCATTTTTGAAGCCTTTTTCTGTGATATGGTTGACGATAACAGGAGGGGACCGATGCAAGTCAATGCAATTCGTCATCAGTTCTCAGTCGGATGAAAAGAAAGAGAAAGAAAAGCAATATTGTATGGGCGTAATGCACTACTCACAAGGTTGCTGAAAACTTTTCGACAGAATACAACCGGTTCCACACTTATGGGACTCATTGGGTAGGTTCGGTCGATTTAGTGGCCTGAGAACATCATAAACGGTGGGGATTCGTTTGAGTCCTAGATGACTCTGTTGTCAAAACCAAACTGATAAAATGACAACGTGTTTTCCTTTTTCCTCACCCCCATCCCCAAATAAGTTGATTGAATCGATGCGTGCATAGAATTATCCAGAAGATTATTTCTTACAAGAATAATGTTCTAATTTCGTGTTTACCCACTTTTGGAGTGTATTGAAACGTATAGATAACTGGTGGTCGTTGGCTTGTTCGCTGAGCTGGGCAATTTGATTGCAAACGTTTCATCACCAATCGAGGTGACATCATCAGTGCGTTATTGTGTGGCACAACCACCAACCCACCGCTACGCACTACTACGCTCCACAATAACGCACTGATGATGTCACCTCGATTGGTGATGAAACGTTTGCAATCAAATTGCCCAGCTAACAAGACAAGCCAACGACCACCATCTACGATACCTGAGCTATCAACATTTTCCTGTATAGATAACTTGTTCAACCAGGCAAAAGAGGGTAAATTTGCTTTGGTATGTTTGTAGGACCTTTTAACGCAATATTCTTCCCGACTACTAAAGCTGTAGACGAGTGGATTCAAGCTGCCGAAAACATTTCACAGTAGGGGTAAACAGTGAGTATGATTCAAACCAGTCCCCTTCGATTCTGTTCATCGAATGGGAAACTTTGTCCTTTACAGATCGGCACTAAACCAAACTACGACGTCTAAGTTTTTTGTTGTGAGCATGACGTCCCTAGATTTTGTCTCTTGTGCCTGTTTTGGCTGGGTTTTTGTAACCGGATTTATACGCACTCGTAGTTCTGACTTACACATACACAACACCCATTTCATTCACCCGGCGGTCTGCTTATATCAATGGGTTTTCCGAGTTAATAACCATGTGTTTTGAGAACGCGGAAAATCCTGCAAAAGGACAAATGGATACCAATTGCTTAACCCTCCTGATGACTTCAAAATGTCGTGATCATGTCTAGCTCTTCGGCCGCTGCAGGAATTGACATAAACGAAACGTCAGACAAAGTAGTTACAATGTTATCACGATTTTTACCATCCCTATCCCTTGATTTTTACCTAGTATTCAAATCAACTCGCATCACCAACGTCTTGCCCTTGGCACACCCCTAACTTCATTGAGCCTTGGCCCGAACCTAACCACTGGACCTGGAAGTATTAGGGCTGATGGTTTGCCCAATTGATGTCCATTGAGCCAGTAGAAGCTCACGTGATTTGTAACCAATCGTAGTACATATGTGCGTGTTGCACGTTGGGGTAGCCATGCCAACAAGCGCGTTGCATACAGTGAACTCGGTGGCAGCTTGAACGTAATAAATTTCATGGCGCAATAAATGAGTCGTGATCTTCAGTTAAGTGGATGTCTTGTGTTCCCTCTATTCGATGAAAGATTAGGGGCCGAGATTATTACACCACATTTGATGGTACAATTACCCAGATGCGTTGCACATACCCGCTATTCATGTGCGGATATCTGAGATACGAAAGATCCGTGAGTCCATTACCATAGCTGGTTGCAGACGTCCATAAACCCGGGCTCTCCTTCAAGCTGCTGGGAAGTCTATTGAATAGGTCCCGTTGACGTACACGTCCACAGTCCCTGCATACATACTGGTGAAATTGCGAGTCTACTCATGGTCTTCTGATTGTATATATGTGTGTGTGACAAACAAGACATTACTTGAGAAATGCGCTCATTTGCAACTCAATTTGGTTTTCACGAGAGACTCAACTGAATCTCTCGTTTATGATATTCTACAACTGAATGGGCTGCACACAGGCCGCCTCATGTTTCAGTTGGCACGATATTCAAAATATCGCAGTAGAACATAAGGTTGACGGAAACTCGGGGACTGCGCCTACCTGATGAGTCCCAAGACGGGCGAAACCGGTAGTAGGATGTCGAAGAGTTTTCAGTAACCTTGTGAGTAGTTTCCTTTATGAAAGGACATTACCTGGCTGGGCGCGCTGGTCTGGGTAAGTCACTCAGAAAACCAGCACAGGAAATCGTGAAGACAGCGCGCACACTGAAGTAGCAGAAAATCCCGGAGGACTGAACATTCACCGAAGTAGGCGGAAGTGGACAGGTGAACCAGCAGCGACGCTAAGATTGGTCCGGTCTGCCAGCTTCCTTTGTTCGAGGTGAACCAGATTTTTGCCAATCTTGTTCTCTTATTCGAAGCACCAATAAAAATCGTATTAAAAAAATATGCAGTTTAAACTTGTCTGTATGCCCATCCCGTTATTTTTGTGCTGGTTCCTCTTCGTCTTTGGATAACTTTGGTCAAAATGACTTCACACGTTCTTTATCATATAGTATATATTATATAGTTTCTATTATTGCTTCATAAGTATTTCGAGTCTTCTAGCTTATCCTGTTTTACTGGAACTTCAAAGCCGTTAGTTGGGTAAAGATTTGTCTTTTGTTTTCTCGAAAATTTCAATAAGAAACCCATTCCCATCTCCCGGGTTACACTGTAAGCCGAAAAGGAATTATAAAAATTCTAGACAAGGTGCCGAAATATTGTAAAAATGGATGAACTTAGAGCTCGGCTTATAACTGATCTAAGTGCGTTGGGACATCCGCAAAGAATCCATCCACTATATCGCGGTCTTCACTATTGGAAGTTTCAAAGCGATGATACACGAATGGTACGATAAAATTAAAGCCGAGATATAGTGACTGTTTCGATAATTTGACCAAAATGTCTGCTCCTTACCTTTTGTTGGACGGTCACTGAAGGATATATGACAAATGTGATACACACGAAAATTATAACTGAGCTCCTTACCTTTTGTTGGACGGTCACTGAAGGATATATGACAAATGTGATGCACACGAAAATTATAACTGACATCACAAAAAACAAGTTGGGCAATGCAGCTTGCCTCTAATCGAATGACCGTATTTGTACGTTTGGTGAATATTTCATTGCCTGAACAACTTCAATTTTTCAATGATTTTCTGTAACGCAAATGACTGTCATTCACTTTACAGTGGTCAGCTATCCACCGGATGCCCAGGAGGCTGACCATAATGAAGGCGCCCGGTGGTTATGTCAGGCATTCGAACGTCGCTACGGCAACAATTATAGGGTGAGTGACAGTTGAGTTTCTTGCAAAACACTCAAAGTGTATCCTGCTGATATGACAAAGATAGAACTTTAACTATAGCGGCCACCAGAATTGCTCCTTTTCTGTTTTACAGCTGTCCTAGAAACCGGATCGATTGATTTGGTTGAGAATAGTTGTTGAGTGATACAATGAAGCTGTTTTGTTACCACAGTTCTCAGAATTAAAGTTTCATTTTAATTTTTTCAACTCAGAGTTTTGCTTGGTTGCTGGTCAGTGCCTTCTGTCAGAATTGTTCAACAGGAATACATCGGTATACGTGCTGGTACTTTTTTTTAAAAAAATCTACTGACTGACAAGTAGTGTTGCATTTGCGAATTTGATGCCGCTTTGCAGGAACGAGTTAAAATTGAATAAGTTATTCTGTTTTATTGGGCAATCTTATAGCTATGCGGTAGAGATGACACGCCCAAAAACGTTATATATATATATATATATATATATATATATATATATATATGGTATAACCATGTATTGTGTGGTACTCATCTGTAAACAAGAACCGGTTGGTCGTTGAAGAAACTGAAGTATACCCACTTTCTTACAAAACAGACTCTCGAATTTTTCAATAAAAGAGTAAGCGAACTGCTGTTGGGCTTGGAGATCGTGTTGACCAAAGTTGGATTATACGTCATTACTTTTTACGTGTGAAACAATCACCTTCATGGGATGAATTCTCTATCAGTAGACAAGCCCGGGCTCACCTTTATCGACTCCCCAGTTAAGAAAACCCCTGCGGTCTTACTTTGTCTGATAGTTGTGTCGTCTAGATTAGGGAAACACCAGAGATAAAACAAACCCGGTTATTACCTTGTTGCGTACTAAAATATCTATCCTATTTAAGTCAATCGGCCGTAATCACAACGTAAAATGTCCTAGAACCTAATGTACACATAACCGTTTATCAAAAATCGAAATAGTCGAAGCGCAACAAAAAACTTACCTTATATAGAGTCCATTGAAGCCAGAGTTCGAAAGAAAACTAATTGCTGCATATATTTTGTTTCATTATCTAAATTTCGCTTGCATACATGTTGCGAGAGGGAGTCACAGATAGTTTGCGATGCTACATGTAAGTGGCTGGCGCTGATGTGGCCTCGAATAGGCAAGTGAACGCGCAGATGTTTATCGCAAGCCAAAACCAGTCTGTATCTGAGGGCCATGCAATGGGTACCCGTAGCAGCTGGGTGTTGCCAAAACCAGTCTGTATCTGAGGGCCATGGGTACCCGTAGCATCTGGGTGTTCCATATGCGGATAATGGTGTCATCCTTCAAGTACTCTACTTTCGAACGTTATAGTGCATCTCTTCTGAAATATAGCTTGCCGATTTTTCCGGACACCTGGCAGCATCCCACTTAGCATGCGGTTGTAGATGTTTCCGTCTTTGGAGTGGTAATGGCTGGCAGCTGTTGACTAGACCGTAGAGCAACCATACTGTAGATTCAGCTGGGTTCCAGGTGAGTCTCCGATGAAAAAAACCAAATCGACATGCAAATGAGTGTATTCCACTAATTTTTGCAATTTGGATTCACGCAGAATATAAGGTTGATGGAAGCTCGGGGACTGAGCCTACCTGATGATCTCTAGGAAGAGCAAAACCCGTCTTGGGTTGTTGAAGAGTTTTCAACAACCTTATGAGTAGTGTATTTAGTTTACTGTCATTTTTTCGATTACAAAGTGCGCACTAAGAAACAAGAGTATGCATCCGCTTAGACTGGCTGACTTTAATAGAACATGGCTTGAAATGTCATTCATTTCATGGAGGGGGAAACGTATTCAGAGATCAGCTAAACCCCAAAAACGTCTGCCCATGTATGGACTTGGGACCTTACGGATATGGTCTACAACAAAGTCAGCTGACAGCCCAGAATAACTCATCCTTATAAAACAACAGAGCCACCCATTTTATTGGCCTCTATAATCAATTACTTGAGCGCGAACTACTATCGAGCTTAAGCCGTCCGGCCATTTTTTATAACAATGAACATTACAGCTTTTAACCATATCCTTGCGACTTCTTTCAACAGCAATAGGACTATTAAATTCCCAAGTTATAATGAACCAACATACTACTTGTTTCTGTATCTTTTTTGCATTTTCTGCTTCCAACTGGTCC
>NW_008752137.1:40638-46626 GCF_000715545.1 Opisthorchis viverrini | reverse complement strand
AAGTCATTCAGTCGACAAGGGCCGTTAATTGACACTCAACACTGATCTCGTGTGATAATCTGAAGAGGACTGACTTACTGATTGGTTTCCCGTCTGCCTTATAACCTGGCCGATTTGGTGACCTGCTCACTTGGCCTGATGAAGCTTTTGTGTCAGACACGAAACGTTGCCCAAATACAATAAAAACTACCGATTGTTTATCAAGCTCTTCTGAAACGATGACTTTTTAATTGGTTCCGAAATTTTCCAACTGAATGGAAGTCATTCAGTTTAACTAGGTGGCTTGTTAGTACCGTTCACCATTTGCTCTGCTCCAAACGGCCAGCAGGTAGGCACACTTGGTTGTATAATTGACAGTATATTATCAAAGACTGCAGTAGCCATGGTGATTGCTATACTATCGAATGGCAGATGTTAGCACTTGTGTACCATAAGATAAATGGTTCCTAATTCCAATGGTCTCTTTCATTCAGTTGAAATTCAGGAGAGTTTTCCTTTGAAAACAAAATTCATTTGCAGTGTAGTGTATTCCACTAATTTTGTGCAATTTGGATTCAAGCAGAACATAAGGTTGATGGAAGCTCAAGGACTGAGCCTATCTGATCTAGGAAGATCAAGCAGAACATAAGGTTGATGGAAGCTCAAGGACTGAGCCTATCTGATGATCTCTAGGAAGAGCGAAACCTGTCTTGGGTTGTTGAAGAGTTTTCAACAACCTTATGAGTAGTGTATTTAGTTTACTGTCATTTTTTCGATTACAAAGTGCGCACTAAGAAACAAGAGTATGCATCCGCTTAGACTGGCTGACTTTAATAGAACATGGCTTGAAATGTCATTCATTTCATGGAGGGGGAAACGTATTCAGAGATCAGCTAAACCCCAAAAACGTCTGCCCATGTATGGACTTGGGACCTTACGGATATGGTCTACAACAAAGTCAGCTGACAGCCCAGAATAACTCATCCTTATAAAACAACAGAGCCACCCATTTTATTGGTCTCTATAATCACTTACTTGAGCGCGAACTACTATCGAGCTTAAACCGTCCGGCCATTTTTTATAACAATGAACATTACAGCTTTTTAACCATATCCTTGCGACTTCTTTCAACAGCAATAGAACTATTAAATTCCCAAGTTATAATGAACCAACATACTACTTGTTTCTGTATCTTTTTTGCATTTTCTGCTTCCAACTGGTCCCCATAGTGACAACCATTATTTATTGACCCAAGTTTTGTGTGATGCAAGTATCTGATGACTTTGTTTACTACGAATCACCACCGATTTCTTCTCTTTTAGATTTTCAATCTTTCCGGTTTCACCAAGGAACTTCATCTTTCAAGTAAGGTGAGTGGGACACAGATATGTTTGAAGTGCACAGTGAACGATTTATCTTCTGTAACTTTTTACGTAGATCCATAATTTTGAATGAGTTTCAGATCTACATATGTTGAAACAAGTAAACTGTTTTTTCTTCATTTTTTCCGTTGTTGTTATATTGTATCATATTATATTATATTATTAGTATATTATATTATGGGATTTGGCCTTGGAATATTCGGAGTAGAGGGTTGATCCCACACTCAAATGGACCTCTGCCATCAAAAGACTTTGACAAACGCTGATAACTCTGATAAATGAAGTGACCTGGGAAAATATGGATAGACTGGCGGGTAGGCCAGTAACACTCACGGGTTGAATGACCCATAGGACGACGGTACGCCCTATCTATAATTTCAGCCAAAGGGGTTGGCTACACAGTTGGGGTTGAAATAACGTTCCCGTTTAACGACCGGCTACAGATATAATACGCCTTGCCAGAATGTTTCGAACATCAAAGAGTGGTTTTACTCACACACAAAACTCTAGACCTGCGGCTTCAGAGTCTGATTTCGCCGCCAACTGAAACAAATCTACGCCACTCTGAGATATTATTCTGGCATCTGCGCAGTACTCCATCAAAGGAAAACACGGTCAAATTACAGCGTGAGAGCGAAACAAGATTGCAAGTTGAATTCGTCCAAAATTTTGCAAACCCTGCTCTTACTACTAATTAAACGTTGTCCAGTAGGTTTCAAGTATCTTTGGCGCTACCTGACTGGAAAGTCTTGATAGCCGGCTCAATCGATCGATACTACCAGGAGAGTTTGAAGTGTGTGGCAAAACCAATCACATCGCCTGTTCGGAATAAAATAGTTCACGTACATCCAAGATGTATTGGTGAGGTAGTGAACACACGCTCCCTAGACATGTGAGGTGCCCGGGCTTCGAATTCCGGAACGAGAAAGGTATGCACTGCTGATGACCTCCAGTAAACGCGAAACTCAAACCCTGTGCTTCCATCTGCTTCGACGCAGATTCACGAAAATAACTTCGCTTTATGAACGTCCACCACTTTACTTAACATTCGTGAATCTGAACCAATGTATACCCGTTAGGTATCTATCATCATCGGTCAAACATACATTCTAGCGTCCCCGAGGTTGATCAAAGTGGTTTCACCAGTGCCTGAGCTCCATTGGTGTAAAAACGATGACTATATTACGGTCAAGAAAGTGTGATATCTTTTGGGATTTCTAGACATGTACTATCCACTGAAGAGGACCGCGGTCATACCCTGAACCGTTAAACTTCAAGTGCTTCCCTTACTGGGATGAGGGCACTTGTACGCCGACGAACGACGCTGACAGCAATCACATACTTGATAAATTTAGGTTCGGCGACCCAGTCACGTGACGGGGCCCTCCAAGCCACGGTCCAGAAATTACCTACTGATGATGGCGGTCGAATGATCGCATGCGAATGAAGGAAAATGTCAACCGGTTGGACTACATTATAGGATGTACAAAACAAGCTGCCTTTCTGGTTGATTTTCTTTTCAGTGGACACGAGTTTCACAACAAAACTTTGAAAAAACAGTTCATCATAACACAGACCAATTGATAAGTAGTTGTTTGGGTGAACAAATCCTCGGAATTTTGAAAATTCAGAAACCACAAGGGGCTATCATACTTCGATAGAACGTACGTTTTACGCCATCTTTTTCCCCAACAGGAAGTTTTATCACAGTATTATCCAGCTCTCCTGGTACTGACTCATCAAAACTCTAGTCTGAGTCATCAAAACAGTGCTTTGTACCCGAAACCGCAGGTGGACGACAGGTAACAGGTGAAAAGCCTGTCTGCCCACAGCACTGTTCCGGATATCAGATGCTCAGTGAAGAAATTCATTGAGGATTTACCTGTTCGCTTTGCGTTTGTGTCCTGCAACCTGTGTTGATTTTTTTTCAAGGTCATCTACGTCAGACATCCTCAATTTGATAGTATAGCCATCTCTAAGAGACTTGTTTTCGAGCTCTCAGTCAATACGAATGACAGGTGCATAGAACAGTATTTTCATTGACAATTAAGGTGATTGCGCCATGATAAAAGACGGGGGCCTTGACAGATTATGGTGTCGCTTCAACAACAAGAAACTGATGTCCCTACGTCGTGTCAGGCAAGTTGACGCTCTCCACCGTGTCAACAGACCGAACGTGATAATTGTACTGGGTAGAGGTGCAGTAGGAGTAACTGAATCGTGGGTTCTTGAGGATGATAGTACGCAAACAGTAGCCTACACACTGAAGGTCATTCTGCTACCGTAAAGTCAACAAAAGTCAATGGATTGTCATCAGTCCTACAAGAACACTCCAGATGAAGTCGTTCTCACATCCTCTTGCTCTTCTCTTCTAGGTCCCGGTGATAGATCTCTTCTGGCCAGTTCCCCTGGCTCCCGGTCTGGAACAACTTGTAACCGCTATTGATCAACTTGATTACTGGTTGCACAACCACGATAATGGGGCTGGCACAGGCACCCAGCCACCTCCGACTAATCGCGTCGCTGTCTTACATTGTACTGGTCCTCGCAGTCTGTTGGCTACTTATCTGGCTGTGTATATTTGTCAGTCCAAGGCTCGTTTTGGACCATTGTGCGGGCAGAGGCCAGGATCTCCAACGGCCCGTGGGTTGCGTTGGAACGAAAATCGATTTCGACGGTTGGTTTGATTTATCTATTTGAAACAAATTGTTAAAATACGTGTTCCTTGGGATTGCAAGGAGTTAATCTATTCACCTGCCATCCATGTTCACTTGAGATGTATTGCACTTAATTTCAAAAAGTCGAGGGACTTCGCACACAACGCGTGGAAACACAAAGTTTGCCCAACAGCCACACTAAAAATTCGCGGGGAAGAGGAAATAAGGAATGTGACTGAGATCAAAATGAGACTGAAATTCAGCAGGCCCCTTTTGTGCTTCAAGAATGTCTTGAGATTGGAAATTCTGTAGCTTACTGGCTCGAGTCTAATGTCAACCCTCATATCTGAAATATTCTTGGTTATTCACTAATGTTGAAATATGAGGACTCGCAGCTTAGTTTTTCATGAATAGACGGCAACTCCTAAATACCTCCGCGATCAATAACTTCCAAAAATGACCCGACCTGATTAGCATAAGTTTAGCTGTCTGTCTCAGTATATGGAGACAGATCAGATAAGAATCCTCGAAATAACCGAACGATTTATGTTCTTATAGTTAGTCCACATAGGCGGGTGAACGAGTCTGTCCCCTCGGGCCTAATTTTGTTCCCTGTTCACCGGATGACTAGTATCCAAACACCAAACAAGCTAGTTAACAGCTGGATGAGCTTGACAGCACACGGTTAGACTAGCGTCCCAGCATTGTTAGCGTGCGGATCTGACTACTTGTAAGTAGTCAGAAAATCGAAAAGTTTATATGGGTCCGCTTGAGAGCAAGCTGCTGGCAGATGTACACATGCGTAGATAACTTACGTCAATGCATTGAATTGTGAAGCAGTCAAGTTAGGCCTCACTTTATTGATGTTCCTGTTGTGGACACGTGACCGACAGCGGATGCTGCGCTGATTGGTCGCTAATGCTTAGCTGCAAGCTGTATGCAGATTCGAGCAGCCACGGCGATTTTCAAACAGGTTGGGTATCAGGACAAAGTGTGCCGTCAGTATATCTTCCATGTCGTCCGTGTAACGTTGGAAATGCTGTGTGTAGCCCCAGACTATTTTGTCAAATGATGATTTTGGCTCATCATTTGTTCCCGTGGGATTTCCCGTCTCGCGAAGCGTCACGTATCTACGTTTGACGAATCGTGGGCTTCCAATGGGATTATTCATCTGCCTGCGCGCTTTCAATTCAAACCGTTTAAAATTCCCCACTATACACACCCAATTTTCTGGCTTCGTATTCTATGAAGCATGAACGGACGCAAATATTTGGTAGTTATACTGAATGTTTTACTTGCATTTTGGTGAAACAGCTGTGGTGATATAGCCAGCATTTTTTATTACTATCAATAATACTATTGTATGTAGTCAGGTAAGTTGCCTACAGCCACGTGACAACATGTCCTTCATTATGAATGAAAAACAGATCGATATTACATTCATTGTGTGAGTAAAAGACGATTCGCCAAAATATGGAAACTACTCAAGCCATTTTCTTTCAATTTCTTCATTTATTCGTGAGACAAACTGCAAATTTGGATGAATAATGCATGTATCTCACACTGATTCAAGTTTACATCCAATTTCTCTGTCTTACCTCATCGCCGCTCATTGAAAACCGTTTTATGGTGCGTCATCCCATTTATCCTGTTTGAAAAAACAAGGTCTTTGCTAGGCATTCTAGAAGCCGGTGAAAATAAACAACTCACGAGCTGGTTTGATCTGCTTCCGTGGATCACGCACACAAAAAATGGGACAGTCACACGATAGGATTAGAAAAACCAGTGGAAGAGAAAGTCTGTTTTTTTTTTGGAAGGGGTATAGTTGAGTACACGATAAACGTGAGATCCGGATCAATAGGTTTTGTGGATATCAAGCCGTTGTGGACCAAAAATGGTTCCACAAAATGTAGCAATATCTTGTTTGAACTGGACAATAAAATTAGAAGTGAACTAGGCGAGTCAAAAAG
>NW_008752137.1:25037-40615 GCF_000715545.1 Opisthorchis viverrini | reverse complement strand
ACGCAAAAAATGGGACAGTCACACGATAGGATTAGAAAAACCAGTGGAAGAGAAAGATCTGTGGTTTTTTGGAAGGGGTATAGTTGAGTACACGATAAACGTGAGATCCGGATCAATAGGTTTTGTGGATATCAAGCCGTTGTGGACCAAAAATGGTTCCACAAAATGTAGCAATATCTTGTTTGAACTGGACAATAAAATTAGAAGTGAACTAGGCGAGAGGTTTTGTGGATATCAAGCCGTTGTGGATCAAAAATGGTTCCATAAAATGTAGCAATATCGTGTTTGAACTAGACAATAAAATTGGAAGTGAATTAGGTGGGTCAAAAAGATAACCTGTCCCCAGAAGATGGCGAACAATGAAAGTCACCAAAAAAGTTTGATCGACCAGTCTGTGGAGGTCACCGGCTTGCCAGAGATACTCGTTCTGAAACGCGACCAAGGTTACCCCAACTGCAGCTGAATCGACAGACCTTCCACCAATCTTTCTATGCCTCTGGACGAGGGCGAGCCTTTGTAACACTTCCGTTCCCTCAGTAAACCTAATGCTGTGATCATGGACCAAAATTGCTACTGAACCACGAAGAACATAGAACTTTCCGATAAATAATTGAAAGTCAAGTGCGATACCCCCCAAAAAATATACAATCCACCAGACTTTGCTTTGAATTCACACTCAACCATGAGAAGTCCTCAGTTGGGTTATAAAATTTCTCATTTCCGATGACCTTTCAGTTCATGTTCTTTGCGGGATTCTCTTGACCTTTGACCTATTTGAGAGGATATGCAATTAAATTTTATAAGGCCGTTTTTGGTTGGCGTTTTTTGTTCTTTTGGCTTGCGAAATGGTGCAGTCTTTAGTTTTTGTCACTTGGTTCCCATGTTCGACTCCCTAAATAAATCCTTTTTACTACGTGAGAAGACCACTGGCTTTAGGCATGAAGTTGATGCCTGCAGTTTGCTTAAATTATGACGAAATACTGTAGCGTCATCTTATTTTTTCGTAAGTAAACTGAGACGAATTGTTGTAAAAAAAACTAGCGTATTTTGCGAATCGCGGACAAATTGCGTTCAGATAGACTATTAGGTAGACGGAAACATGGGGACTGGACGTACCTGATGAGCCCCAAGAAGGGAAAAAGTGAAACTTGGCTATTAGGGTTTTCAGCAACTTTGTGTGTAGTTTCCTTCGAGATGATATACTACTACCAAATGAAACATAAGGTGGTTTTTGTGGGGCACACTTAGTTGAAGAATATCACAGGCAAAAGTTTTAGCCGTGATTTGTTTGAGTCTCCCGTTACGAGTAAATGAGCTTGCAAATGAGTGTACTTTGCAAAGCTTGGGCTCAAGTAGAACATACTCGAAGACTGTACCTATCTGACGGGTGCTAACAAGGGGGAAACCACTGGTGAGATGCAGGAGAGTTTTCAGTAAACTTACTCTCAAGAAAACAAAATGATGCTTCTATACAACGGTTAGTTTATTCGGTGCGGATTTTCTCAGAGTAATGTTCATTGATTGATGATTTGTATGGGTACAGCGAGTTTTATATATTTAGCTTTTACTGATGCATCTTCCTCATCAAGACCCCCGTTAGTTGGCATGCAATGTCTTGACGATATTCTTGTTTTTAGCTTTCGGTTTATTTCAGATTACGTATAAGAGCCCTCGATGAGTGTAGCTCAGTCTTCCCTGAAACTTTTGTAACTAGGCTACCCGATGGACCCTAGGGCCATGAATTCACCACAAAATCATATGAGGGTGGATGTCCACATGAACAGAACTTACTAGGAAGAACTTCGCATAAAGCCCGTTGAATGTATACAGCAGTACTGCTAGCAATGAAAGACCACTTGCAGAAATGGGTGAACGGTTGCCTGAAACGAAGTTCTTGGGTGTTTCGTTAAATGCTGATGACTCCCAATAAGAATAAACCATTTATACTGGGCTCCTTGGCTTTTAGGAAAGATTGACTTCACTTACAAAACGGAATCCCAGTTAAAATTACACAAAAGATGTTATCACCCCATTAAACCGGGTGTGTGTATGCCATTAATGGCTAACCATCTATCAAGTATTAGTCACCAGGATATTACTAGACCAATGAATAACGCAGAAATTCGTTTCAACTGTGAGGAGATGATGCTGTAGGGTTGCCGATCTCGTAACCTCACGTGTCATTTAAACAGCTTACTTAGGAACCAGGACAGGACAATCGATCGACCGAACTCAGGCTTCCATGGCGGTCCATTCTTGAGCTTGTCGTGAAAACGAAGGCCAGGACTGTTAGCGTGAATAAGGCTATGTTGACCGACACTAAACGGGCAACTTTGAGCTCAATGAAATTAATAAGCGGTAAATGAAGTCATCCTTATCATTCTCCTTAACTTTGCTGACTTTGTCATGTGCACTTCAGAAACGTTTTCACGGTCTCTGACAGCACAGCCCTCAAAAGTAGAATAAATCACAGAACGGTACACGGAAGCACACCGGGAGACATCTCCAATCTGAATTCCAACCAAGAGAGACAGAAGGCCCAACTACCGGTGCAACTGTTCGTCACTTAAGTCAGGCTACTGAAAAATTAATTAGTAGCAAGTTACTTCAATGTTGAGTGGCGAAAAGTGGACTTAATCCGGGTGTTCACAGCTCTTGGCTGTGAACTACACAAGAATGTCATAATAAACACCAAAACCTAACTGAGATAACTGAAATTCAAATTCAAGAGGCACTGTTTTCTGTGTACTCGATGGGCCAGGTTATTCGGGTGTGTGTTTCACTTTCGACGTGTACCGTCTAAGAGATCGCTGATTCAGACCTGATACTTCGTCCAATTAAACCAAGTGCTAAGAAAGTTGTTGTGGACTCAGAAAAAGGAGCACCGGAAATGACTAGATTGTGGACCACAAGCGTACACTTTATCTGAGACAGCCATCACTTGGATCAATTGTACGGGATCTATGTTGCCTGAGAGACTTAGCGAATGCCCTGGTAAATCGAACTGAATTACCAGTGAAGTTGTGGATTATATTAAGTAACATATACAGACGTAATACACTACTCATAAGGTTGCTGAAAATTCTTCAAAACCTCCCAAACGAGAGATTCAGTTGGGCTCCAGGTAAGTCTCCCTAAAAACTAAATTTGTTTGCAAATGAGTATGTTTCTTTAGCACATGCAGATCACTGCAGACCAAACGGATTGAGGGGAGGAGTTGAAGCCAAGAATAACGCATAACTCCAGTCACGTCTTGGCCGAAGACAAAACTTTTCATATTTACCAACATCTGTATTGAAAATCTATCTCCTGCATATTTGTAGTTCGAGTGTCTAGTGCAACACTTGGGCCATTCTGAACTATGTTGCCAAAAAATTCAACCGTACATTGGAGATAGAAGAACACCTGAAAGTTTAGTTAGTTTTTTCCACAGATGAAGGAACGTAACAGTATCCTTCTATATCCGACATACAAGAACTAGTTGTGTTCCGACTGTACACTTTGAATAGGCCGGCCAACGCATGACTGACTGTATGACAGGGAAGTTTGTAGGTGGGCGCTGCTGGATATCTTGGTTAACCTGTTGCGACAAAAAATACTAGAGAAGCAATGAAATTCCCGGAAAACTGAACCCAGAAAGCCGATTAGCAACCAAGTATAAAACTGCTAGAGGTTAAAGGAGTTATTTATTAGAAAATGCCAACTGACCAGTTACAGACTATTGGACAGGGAAGCAAACCTCTTATTTGCATCTTATTTACAAAAACAGAACACCCATCTTCCCCTGAATGCGTCTTCTATGAACATTCCTGGATATGTATTGCTTCAAATCATTCACTGCTCAAATTCAAGCAAATGCTACAAAGCGACTCCACAAATTCCACAACAGATCTTCAAGAGACGCGAACTTACAAGAAGAAAACATACTACTCGCATGCCTCCCCATCAGTAGTATCACCGTTACAGAGGTAGCAACGCGCAACCATGAGAAAGTCACTGTTCCCCTTGAGGTCGATTTAGGCTTATATGGCTGCTACACACGGGTATGGTGACAAAGCGTTTGCAAACCAGTCGCCGAGATCAGTGAACAAATCACTTGATCGAAAGCTGAAGTTCAACGGACACCTTTCCCCACTTAAGATAGATAGTTACGTGCCCCACGAACTCTGCAGACCACTGAACGAGAATGAGGGTGGTTAAAACGATCAAAAGACCAATGAACTTAGCATGGTTTCCAGATGACTCAAGGTCGTACCACAAAAGTGGTACGATAGATATTTACCTAGATATCTAGATATCTAGATATTTCCTAGATATTTACCAACGTTTGTTCTGGTTACCGATGTAACTTAAATCTTTTGTTGCTTTCTAAACTCAACATAGTATCCCCACACCTTCTTGGGGTCGAATCGATTGGACGTGCTCAATGAAAAGCTCGATTTGGTTAGTTTGTGGGAAAGTTCAACTGAGAACTTTACAGAGTGAAAGAAACTATGCGGTCTTTTCAATAGTACAGCCTAGCAGGGAGCGTGTTTTTAGCAAATAACACTCCAGATAGAATCTTTAAGTTAGTTCACAGTGGACCAAAATGAAACTAAAAAGCGAACCACTCAAAACTGATAAAATAAGTCTTGTGTGCTAAAAACCAGAGGTGAATATGAGGAGATATACAGGTAGCTTGCGAGGTATGCCTGCCCAATCATGTCTTGGAATAAAAATCAACATGAAATCAACGTAAAAACCTGGTTACCTTGGTGTGATATGAGGCAAACCTCATTTTGGAATCATGTGTAAAAATTGTACATTCATTGATGTAGCTTTTTTTTGAAGATTTCATTTGACTCAGCCGCTTAAAGAAAACATGTGCGACACTTGAAATAATTATTAATCTCAACCTTTGGTGTGAAGCTTTGATTAGTCTGAACAAGTTAGTTGGGGATCGGCAAATACACTGTCTATTACCGAGGAGTTTGGTTGCGGTGGACGGACAGTGGCCTGCCTTCTTGTTGATATGTAACCCCGCACGGCGAAAAATAGTCTCGCCGGTGATTCATGTTGGAGTTTCGACTTTCTTTCATTTTGACGTCAGTCGAGCTAAACACATCACGCCATACCTATTCGATGGCCAAGTTGCACGCAATTGCAAATCACTCACCTACCAACCGCATCACCATTTGTCGACTCAGTCTACTTTTTCCCTTAATTTCATATCATCCAGTCACTAGTGTAGATCGAAACCGTGAAAGGACATTGGTCAAGTCAAACTCTGCGCACGCCATGGATGCCAAGTGTTGGGAGTGGCGCGCGGTTGAATGCCGCCTATCCTGTTTCTTCTTAAGCCAATGCACGTTACCGCCTGTATCATTCTCTTCTACCTATTAGACTCAACCCCGGTGACGTTGTTCCCATGACAACCACAAGCATTTCTTCCACTTCCACACAGGTTTCGTCACGAACTGGTTCTGGGTCACATGATTTTGAAACGCTTTTACGAGGATAATTTGGCACGGGAGTTGAGTCCATCCCAAAAGCGGTAAGGATTCATTCGTACGTTGCGTGTTGCCTGTTGCTGCGGCATGACTATGTAACCAAATTGAATGCAAATTAAATGTACCGCTCTGGTTTCTCACTTTGCATAAAGTTAAAACCACAGTGTGTGATAAAATCAAACCGGTTACCCGATGTGAATTGGAGTGGAAACTTGGCGAGTTAAAAATTTATCAAACTTTTTTATTCAGTCTGACATGGGAGAGCAAATCAACGGAAATATCAGAGAGCATGAGTTGTCAGTTTGAGGATAAAGTATTCTTTTTTCCAAAAAAAAGTTCCTCAGAAGTGAGTATTCTTTCTCAAACAATGCAAGTCGCACAATAGGCACCACCTAGTAGCAACCACCCAAGGAAAGGTCACTTTCCCTGGGGTGTACTATCAGTGATATTTGCCCAGCGAAACGTGCTTACTTGGACATTCTGTGACTAAAGTAGCGTTTGCCTGATTAGTCAAGGTTGTGCTGTCGCATCTAACCTCAGCGTGGCATACACAGTGTGAGGAACTTTCAGAAAGAGTTTCCCCAATTCCCAGGAAAGAAGAATTTGTCAGCAAACCAAAGGAAGTATTCCATTGACATGAAAATATACTTTGTTTGAAAAAAGCCTACAGAGGTGGTGATCTAGGGGATACAGCAAGAACATTCAAAAGCTAGGCTTCAGTTATACAGCTTAATTTACAACCTTTTAAGTCTACACTAGAGTTACACACTTTACTGTCCTGCGTTTACCTTCAGTTTAGTCAATATGGGGAGGGTACCGGGTTTCCGATCTTTAGATTATTTCAGTTTTGGCAAAAAACTCCCCACTGCCGTTTAAAATACGTGGTACTTTTAATGATTATTTTGTTATATCTGCTGATTCGCCAATCTGTGGTATCTGCTGCTGACCCGCTCCAGTGCCCAGTGCCTGAAAAAAGACTCACATAAGGGAACACAACCCCTATATTCCGAACCAGCGAGTGCGAGAGCAAAAGTTACAACGGCCCCACGCTATTTGAAGGGGACTTTCTGACATTGATCCAGACTGTCTGATAGGCGTTAGTGAACACCCATCAACATCGATCGTGCCTTTATGAAATGCCTAAACGCAGATCACATTCGGTCGTGTGGCCTGCATGAACGACCATCAGCTTTTGCTGAATTGAGTGAATGACTTACTGGCCTGGATGCCTGCCGGCTTTCCTGTTGAGATTTTGGTGGAGCATTAGGTTCCGGGTGTTGTAAGTTTACTTTCAGGAATCTGACCTTCCTGATATATACCAAGACAGATGTTGAGCGTTGTTCAATATTAACGCTGGTTTACGGACGTCGAATCAATCTCGGAAGCTCAGGTGGCAGCCGCAGGGTGATACCGTGGATAAAGGATAATTTGCACTATATCCTGTCTAGCTGTGATTTGGTCACGTGTAGCCACTTGTGACCTTAGTCTCCAAACACTAAATGGGAGGACGCGCGTCCCAGGCGCCCTTGCAATGAGTATTATTGATGATTCTTAGTAAGGAAGGAACAGCTATATGTTGGCATTCGGCATCTATGCCTCCTTACAGGACGATATATTAATTAGCTATTGTATTCACGAGCCCCCCCCCCAAACCTCTGGGCATGTGAGAGTTTAAAATCAGCTGTCCAGAAGATTTCTTAAAAGAAAAGCCGTCCGCTCTCTCTCCATTCCCAGTTAGCCTCATCGTGACTGTACTAATGAGGAGAATACTGGAAGGTCTTCAATTAATCGGTGTTCAACTCGTTGCTGATGAGAATCACGTCAGTTCGGAGTATGCAAAAGACGTGGTCCTCGTTTTTAGGGACAAAAACGAAACAATAGCCCTGTTGACCACCAAAATGTCATCTTCCGGCATGAGCGTTGCACCTAAAAAGTGCACAACCATGCTTCAGGAAGTGTACTCTCTGAATATACGCCTTACAATTCAAGGAGAATCCCTAGAGGTTGGGAGGGAGTCTTAGCTCTGATGGCAGTGTGTCTGATGAAGTCAGTGCGCGAACATCAAAGGCACAAAACACGTCTGCTAATCTGCATCACCTGTAGCATCACAATGGCATTTGGTCTCAGAGTTCTTCTATACCAAGCCACAGTAAGGGCTGTTTTTTGTTTTGTTTTTTAGTTGGGAAACATGGCCTCTGTGGACAGACGATATGGGCCGTCCTCAAGTTTTTGACCACCGATACCGCAGAAGCGTTGCAAGTATCGGATGACATCAACAAATTCGTGACGAGATTATTAGAAAAAAACAAGTGCTTTATTGTATAGTAGGTACTTCCGTCGCAGAAACTATCCAGTACCGTCAGGTGCGTATGCTTGCTTATGGTCTAAGCATACCAAAACATCATCGACCGGAGGAAATATTGCTCTTGGTGTCCCCTTCAGAATGGTGCAAACCGTGAGGTGTACAACGCATGACTTGGCAGTTCAACCTGTAGGCGAGCGATAGTCAAGCGCCAGGTGCCCTCCCTCACCCACTCTTTTACCCTGTCTCCAATCCACGTCTTCAAATATAATTAAATGATTATATACTAGCATTTGGTTTCCACGAGAGACCTATCTAAAATCTCGTTTCAAATGAGTGTGCTGAACAAAAGCCACCTTATACTTCAGAACTGGTACGATATTCAAAATATCGCAGTATATTTTCATAAAGGAAACTACTCACAAGGTTGCTGGTAACTCTTCAACAGCCAGCGATTGGTCTCACCCTTCTTGGAGTTCCTCAGGTAAGTGCAGTCCCCGACCTTATGTTCTACTTGAATCCAAAGTGGACATCCAGTTGAAGAACACCTTAAATGAGAGACTTAGTTGAGTCTCTCCTGTGAAAAACAAATTGGTATGCAAGAGTGCCTTTATCGAAATCTGTCCAGTTTGGGTTCAAACAGAGCTTAAGACTGAAGGAAATTCGGGAACTTCGCTCCCTTAAAGGCGCGACCATTCGTGGGATGTCAGTGAGTTTTCGCCAAAACTGGGAGTAGTTTCCTTTATGAAAATAATTAAACAAACTTTGTGGTTATACGGTAATGGGGCCTGAGCATCGACGTTCTTGTTGCTATCCCCGGTGGTGATGACGATGATGACCGCCGCGTAGATACAACAGATACAGGAAGCCAACTTTAGTAGGCCAGCTCACCACTTCCGAAGATTCGCGTGCGTTAGGGTGAACAGAAATCTGGTGTGGTGTCTCTCCAGTAGGATGGAGGATATTTGCATAGAAGGTAGATTGCAGCCGGCGGTTTAACTACACTTCAACAGCCCTGTCTATGTCAACATGTTCTTGGAAAAAATATGAAACCAGCTAAGAAACACAACGGTCACGAGACCACGGAAGCCTGTCCATCTGTCCAACGAGACATTGTCAAACAGCCGTTCACTCAGGCACTCACGAGAATGTACACATGCATATTGCCAGCAGCCAATTTATGCATGAGCTTCAATGGCTATCATATGATCGGAAAACAGCTTAAGGTATTAGTGCACTGGTGGTGATAGCCATAATACAAATCAGAAGGTGTATGCACTAATAACAGTTTTTTGCATGGTTGACAGTGGTGGGTTGCGACACGTATAAAAATAAATACAATGCGAAATCGGAGCAAGTCAAAAAGGGAACTTATCGTATGTGAGTCCGTTGGTGAAGGTCCGGACGACGGGAACGTGTTTTCTGCGCAATTTGGCTGCTACATGTATTTCATGGTTGTCCGTGGAATTGGAGTGTTTGGCTGACTCCTTGCTACCTGCGCGCGCGCGAGTCTGCAAAATGGGAGCAAGTCAAAAGAGAGAGTCTGTGAGAGATCCTTGGTGAAAGTCCAGACGGCGGGAACCTGTTTTCTCCGCAGTACGACTGCTACACGTGTTCCATAGTTGTCCGTGGACTTGTGGAGAGCGGATGACCTTCTGCTCCCTGCGCGCGCGCGGGTCTGCGTGTGCTGACTGTGTTCGGTTTCCCTATATGTAGGTCCGTTTGCGCGTACGTGGGCGCGTCAGCACATGAGTGGTTGGTACGCTCACTAGACGGTGCGGACAATCGACGTCTGATGAGTCACCTTGATGTGACGTGGTTTGTGAGTATGAAAAAAGACAAGTCTCGTGATCCAGTGAGCGACTGTGGGCTGAAGAGTCAAGTGTGTGGGTGACGGGGTCGCTACAAAGGCACGACTACCTTGCCAGATCACCTCACTGCCAATCAGTTTGTTTCCTCCTGTGGCCTCTTGCGATGCTCAAACAGCTCAATTATGCCTAACCTGCCAGATGCGAGATACCACTTTGACGCCAGCAGGAGTTTGTTCAAAGATCTATTACAGACCAGAATGAACCTGAAGCCTGAACATGGCTGAAGTTGTCGCCATCCGCATCCATAGACCAGAACTTTGCATCCAGATGCTACGCTTACCATTGTCGAACCACAACGCGAAAGAAGTCACTTGCCAACAACCAGAACCGCTGCGACTGAGGATTCTGACTAGGGAACACGTGACACAATGCCCAGCTGACCTCCCCGAATCTAGTTACTTGACCTCTGTGATAGGTTTTTGTTGACCTGCTATTCTTAATGACTATATGCCGCCATCTACGCATTTTTTAGAAAAAAAAACTTTGATCTCTGGTTGTCACACCTGAGGTCCTAGATGGACTTTTTATGGCCTCAAACTCAACCCTATATGATATTCTGCATTACAGCTACGTCGGCTACTTCTCTGGGCTTGTCACCGGCGCCCTCATCCTCCAAGACCGTCTGATCTACCTCCACGCAGTGGTCTACCGTAATCCAGGACGGGGACGCTTTTTTACAACTGCACTGGAGACCATAGCAGAGAATAACAACAATGCGATCAATGGAAACTCAGTTTATGCTCATCCAGAAGAGTTTGTTTCTCAGCCTCGTCGAGTCGAAACGTTAGAGGCCGTGGTTCCCCCAGAGGAGTGGAGTCCCGAAGGAGTAGATACAGAAAACAATCTTATGGAATGGTACCGTGCAGGTGGCATGGAAATGCGAGCAATCGAAGCTGGAATGCCTAGGCCATGTAATGGTGGCTTCCCAACCGATCAGGAAGAATTGTGCCGGTTGACCAAATCAATCGAAACTGAAATGCGAGCTGGACGAAGGTTTGTCGTGGATGAGACAAACGTCCGTCTGGTCGGACCAAAAGTAGAAACAACAATGCGAAGTTTCGTAGACGTGGATGGAGGATTACAGATCAAGATTTATCAAAATTTGAAGTTGATGCATACTACTCGTCTGTTGTAAGTATAATTTACTTGGCTTTCAAGATACATTCAGGCCTATGAATAAGCTAGATTAGGGACGGCATCTCTGTTGAAGGGAAAGAAAATAACCCACAAAAGAGTCCAGTTCGTGGATGAATGCCTGCGCAAACACATCCTTCCACGTAGAGTCCAGTTCGGCATTCACCAGCAGGTCGCCCTACAAGATGAAGCCGGAAATGAGAACAACAGAGTTGCAGGATGAATTTATACCGCACGGTCTAGTCCGCAGATTATTAAGCATAAAATGAAACTGGGTTGGTTGTACCACTTACAAGGAACCAAGAGTAAACCAAACTTGATCACTCAGTAGGTCCACAACAGTCAGATACCACTTAGGGCTTGCTGAGAGCGCAGTGGAATCGATTAATCACTAATGTTCTCAGGAGCACCTACAGCCTCCAGCGCTTCAACTGATGTTGAAACTCAGCGTTAGGTTCTAGGTTGTTAGACGAGATTGCTGTTTTTTGCCGTGTTTTTTTTTGTTATTTCTTGTCACGGAGCACTCTGTAGACTGGAGTCAAGTTTTACTGTATAAAATTAGAGCGCAGTTAAAAAGGCACATGAAAGCGTGAAGAAAGAACGAAGACTTTATTTGTGCCCATGGTTGATGGTGCTCGATGCAGTGGCCTCAGACTGAGCTAAGCAGGGAGAAGTGGCGTTAGAAGAGTTATCTTACGAGTCTGAAGTTAGACTGAGCTTCAGAGGTTGAAACAGTCTTATGAGAGAACACGAAGGGGGTGACGTTGACCATCACATAGCTATCTCAAATAAAGACTACAATAAACGTATTTGTAAATATATGTGTAAACATGTTTTGGGTGTCGAACAATAAGGAATACAACAAAGGGAAGATAAACCTGCTGGTGGTAAATAACACGTGAAGTGACGAGCATCATGATAAAGTTGGGTCACGTGAGCAGCATCCTGATGATTAGACTGTCAAATATCCACCTTTCTACTTTATTGAGAGCGGTCTCGGAGAACCAACTGCGTGTCGACTGCCTCACAAGTCAGTTTTCACTAAAAGTTAAGGAAGAGAAATTACTGAGCAAGCCGTTGTAGGGATTCCCTTGAATGAGGATGGCACTCGAAGGATGAAAGACTCTAAATAACGTTAATCGGTTCAAGAATGTATTAGATTTGGTCTGTCGATTTGGATTGGTAAGCCCGGTTCGTGAAACAGTCTCTGTGTAGCTAAAAGAGGCCCACTCCATCAGCCTGTTAAGAAAAAAATCAGGAGCTTGCAAAATCGTCACTGAAGGCCAGAAGAAATAAGTGAACCACCTTGTTATTACAATCAGGCGAAAGAGCGCTTACTTCGGTCGGCTAGGCTCGGATTTGTTCTTTAACGCACAAACGGATAGAATTCCCAAGGTAGCATTGTGATCGCTATTTTATCTAGCAACACTCGTTCAGTCAGTTTCAAGGTGTACAAGCAATGGGTGTGTTAATCCGCAAACATTTTGATATACTGACCGTCAACAGAACAGTATCACGTGCCTTTTCAAGTCACACTATATTCCGCAGCAGCAAGTTAGCTTTTGAACGTAACTTTTCTTCCGAAAGCTGGTCACTTTTCTGGTCATTTTCGTTAGCCACGAGACTTCCGTCAGACTTCTACTCTGACGGCCTTGTTGTTTCATCGTTTGAAACTACCCGAGATGTATCAATTCATATCTATCAGCCAAATCGTTTGCAGGCTCATGTTCTAATAAAACACAGATTCGCGGACCGATAAAGATCACCTGCAAGGTTCAGAAAAAAACAGTCAAGTCAGCAAATAAAAATAAACCAGAGAGATGGTTGTGGGAAAACCGGTGTGGTTCACGAGAGCAGTTTTATTTAACAAAACTAGACGGGAAATTCGGAGGAAACTACTGAAACCTTTGCTGAAAACTCTTCGACTGCAGAAAGCAGGTTTTGCCCTTTTTAAGGCTCATCGGGTGGGTGCAGTTTCTGAGTTTTCGCCAACCTTCGCAGGTTATATATGAACATGAGGACTCCTCGACAATCCACCGAACGATCGTCCTTCTTGGGACTCATCAAATGGGCGTAGTCCATGCGTTTTCCTTCAGTCAACCTTATGTTCCCCCTTGAACCCATGAGCTAGTCTTTGTGTAGACCATCAATCCTCCTCAGAATAAGTGTTATATTGAACGTGCGCGGAAACTCAACACCTATATGAGTGATTATGCCACAGTACCTAGTAAGGGTGATTCCAGGACGGTGAGCCCAAAAGTGATTGTCACCAGTTTCAGCATGTAACCATCTTGATTGTAACGTTACTGCATCAGTTTTCTGACTTCCGCCTAGAACAGAAATAAAAGAAAGAAATCGTTCAGCTGTAGCACCCTTCCGGTACCTAGCTGCCATGCCACCCGAAGGAAGCACGAGGACTGGGATACTGCCAGGTTGCCCAAACCTAGACAGGGGAAGTCGAGTGGCGGAGGTCGGATTTGAACCACGGACCTTCCGGTCAGTGAATTCGCGCTATAACCGCTTGGGCCGTCTCGCCCCCTAGAACAACAGGGTTATTAACCTTCGTGCGGAGCGAACGAACCTTACCGCGAATCGCTGATGGCATTCGCAGTCTGTAGATCTTCCTACATCTGAGTTCTACAAGCCATCTGTTATGCTGCATTAGTTTACGTCCCAAGATGCTTCAGCATGGCTTGCTGTTAAAACTTTCACACTATGAACGAATTCCTCCAGAGAGGTGAGAACAGGTGGCTGTATGTTCCCTGCACGGAAAACTGATTGAAACCTACTAGTTCGAAAGCAGTAGTATATAAATCGTTGTCATTTCATAGAAGGAAACCGTTAGGTTGAAGACTCCAATGTACAGTAGGATACTCGAGAGTGCGTGAGAAATTCGGATAGGAAAACTAGATAAAATCAACCAAAAACTTTCAAATAGAAACTCATTTTATCCAAATTAATCAGACTAGGTTTGACTGAAGCAACAATGCGTAAGATCTGACTGAAATCAGAAAAATCGCCCACGGGTATTTCATGGTTTTCGAACCAGTTCCGCGAGATTTCACAGATTCAGTTCATAAAACACCTGCTCCCCAGAGTGAGGTCACCGGTCGATCCCATGTTGACCAACTTTTCCAGCATCCAGATTTTTGGAGCGATGGCCAATTTTGTGGTGCCTGAAATAGTCCAACTTTTGTCCACCATTGTTCCGAAAGCTGCATTATTTATGGCGTTACCGATGCAAACTCCGTTGCTTTGGTTGCCATGACAAAGGTATTTTAATGGAGCGAGCAATCCTCATGTCAATTTTGTATGACTTTTTCTATTGCTAAATGTGGAAAGTGCAAAATGAGTGACAATGTATTTAACCGCTACTATTTGCATTTCTCAGGTGTCCTAATGTTAATATTACGGTAGAAAAATATATCTTTCCAATCGAACCCATTCTGCCTTTACACGGAGACATATTGATCGCCTGCTGTCTGAGACCAGACATCACGACGAGTATACAAGAAATTATATTCAGGTGAGTATCACTCATTTTTCCCTGATGGGTGAAAATGCGACGAGGGTGTGTGGGAATGAGATTTCCTCGTTAAAATACGAACGGTATCCCCACGTATCGATTGCCGATAGTCTAGAAGCAATATGATTCGCTGTTATTTTACGCATGAAATTCCCATGGATTGCAATGTATCCAAATAAGGTAGGTTGATTTTTCAGGAGGGCATTAACGTTTCAGTTTCTGACATTTAATTTAGCCCGAAGCAAAAAGTAATTAGAACAGGATGTAGTTGTAAGACAACATAATTTAAGTATTGGCCAAGTTTGGAGTTTCTTTTGTCGGGTAAGTGATAGCGACATGCACAGAGAAGACAGAAAATATTGTAGGGCCATTTTGTCTTATTGGGAAATCACCCGTGGGGGGAGATTTGAACTCACAATCAACTCTAACAGGGATTACTCAACGACGAGTGGTGAAATACAGATTATTCTACCAACATGCCCCGTAAATTCTTGTTTTCAAGGCACGTTTTTAATCCTGGTGCAAGAGGCCTTACAAGGAGAGACTAAGTCGAACATTTCACAAAGTTCTTTTGGATGAATACTAGATTTTGAAATTCGTCTGATTTGTTAATTACTCGCTTGAGTTCGGCATTGACGTAATGTCGTGGTCTGGCACATCTTGAACATCATTCTAGTCAGAAAGAGTGCTGACACAAACATAGAGACAACGTTTGAATCACAGAAAGACCACCGGTGCCTCTATACCTCATCTGATCGCAAATATTCTGTCAGAATCTTCAATGTATGAAAACTTACCGCTGCGCTGGATTGAAAACTCCACTGGGAGTCAAAAGTTGTTGATCCTCAAGAACTTGCTGGATTTAATGAGTCACACTGTAAACTGGTTCGTATGGAGTTTCCTCGGACCATAAGTGAACAAGGCTCTTCTCAAATTGGCGAGGAGTACGATTAGGTCTCTTCATCCCTTAAACCCTTTTGCTTTGTACACTCAATGCAGAGGACCACTTGTAGTGGAAAGCAAATGCTTCAGCCTCAATGGACGCTGAATGACTGTCATTATCTTATTCTGATACTATAGATCATTCGTTGAGGAATCATACATTTTGGGTCTTGTAATTTGCATTCTCCCATTAAAACAGTCATACCGTGTCAATTTCTCTTCGCCTGTTGTTCATGTATGCCGGTGAACACAGTTTCGACTGGCCCGGAAGTGGCAATGTCAAAAAACCGGCTTGAATTACATAACCAATCTTC
>NW_008752137.1:19399-24924 GCF_000715545.1 Opisthorchis viverrini | reverse complement strand
TCCTCGGACCATAAGTGAACAAGGCTCTTCTCAAATTGGCGAGGAGTACGATTAGGTCTCTTCATCCCTTAAACCCTTTTGCTTTGTACACTCAATGCAGAGGACCACTTGTAGTGGAAAGCAAATGCTTCAGCCTCAATGGACGCTGAATGACTGTCATTATCTTATTCTGATACTATAGATCATTCGTTGAGGAATCATACATTTTGGGTCTTGTAATTTGCATTCTCCCATTAAAACAGTCATACCGTGTCAATTTCTCTTCGCCTGTTGTTCATGTATGCCGGTGAACACAGTTTCGACTGGCCCGGAAGTGGCAATGTCAAAAACCGGCTTGAATGACATAACCGCTCTTCCACCCTTCAGCCAAGTTATGGATCGCTACATTGGGGTCTCTGATTAAGCATTCATCTTACATTGTAACTGGCTTGGTGACTCAATTACAAAACCGACGGCTAGTACTTTACATGAATCTTTGATGCAAGCAGGTCTCATCAACCCCGGAAATCGTTTCACTAGAAAATGGCGAAAACGAATATTTTGCCCAGAAACCGAAAGAGTTGACTATCTCAATCGCCTGTGCATCCATAAGCAAAGCACTAGCCTTGACCGCCCCTTCCCTTAATTGGTTCGCTGAATTGTAGCTTACTCGTACAATGACCATATACAATGTAAATTCGTTGGTTGAAAAATGCCTTTATTTTCTCTGTTCGCTGTGTGTGTGTGTGTGCGTGTGTTCCATCAAGGTTGCAGTTCCACACGTGTGCAATCAGCAATGGGAGAATGAATTTCTATAAACATGATTTGGACGAAGCTTGCAGTGGTAAGTAGTGTTTTTTCGTTTTTCTTCTGTTCCGTAAGTGAAAATTTCTGTGTGTGTGTGTTCAATCAAGGTTGCAGTTCCACACGTGTGCAATCAGCAATGGGAGAATGAATTTCTATAAACATGATTTGGACGAAGCTTGCAGTGGTAAGTAATGTTTTTTCGTTTTTCTTCTGTTCCGTAAGTGGAAATTTCCAGGTTTGATGTGGTAGATAAACCAACCGATGTTTTGTCCCCCTTTTCGGTTACCTAAGAGCATCGTTTGCCTACTTTAACTCCTCAACGAATTTACCAACCCTAATCAGGGATTTCATCCATTAGATAACAGTTACTTCTCGTGTATCAATCATCTCTTTTCCTTAATTCTGAAATGGATGGAATAGTAACACTTGCAAAATGCACCCCCACCCTATACAGCATGTAACCATAATTGCTTAGTGTATACAAAGTGGCTTGCAACCTTTTTGGGTATCCGTAAATACACGAGAAGGCGTTGTTTAGTTTTTAAAAAAAAGTATGTATTCACAGAGTTTTCATCTTGTTTCACCAAAACTGTCTGGTTTTCTTAGACGGAAACAAACAACAAGGCACACAGTCTCGGTTCTTTTGAATGATCCATTGTTGCACAGACCAAGTTGTACTTCTGGAGTACCAACCACTTCAACGTACTCTTCCAAAGTAACTTTGACTGTCAGCCACCTTAAATGCAGGGTGTCAGACTTTGCTCAAACTCTTACACAATACAAAGCGAACTCGAAGAGAGCGTCTTCTTAGTACATGCTCTGATTCTACCTGTGAAGACTCAATAGCAAAGCCCAAAGTAGTTGTCCGACATCCCACAGCTCAAGAGTTTTACTTGCCCAATTTTCCCGTTCCGTCGACGAAATTGTTAATTCCAGATGGATTGCTTACTGTCAACTGAATCTATCAGCAGAGAATTTTTTCAGTCCTAACGAGTATGTTGTAGACAAGATAAATGTTGCCCGGCATGCACACTGCGGTTGAGTCACTCATTCCTACTGATTGTAAAATCAACGATCGAAACCGAGTTCAAGGTCACCGCGAATTTTCGGGGGCCAATGAAAATTCAGATATTGGCCTTGATCATCACACAGGTGAAACAAAAACGGGGTTGAATGTGCCTAGTTGGTACATATTTTACGTAAAATGAAACAAGACAATCACCTTATTTTTGGGTATCAACGGTTGCCAAAGTAACCCTTTCAGTGGGAAGTGGAGAGGAATAAAATAAATATGATATAAATAACTCGACGGAAATAGCGCTGATTTGTAGCATCAGTACAGTGCCAAATCTTACACGGAACTCGACCATGCACGTGAAGTCGCTCTGTGCAATTACAAACACGCTGCACAAGGGGATACTTCCAGCTCAGTCTTACTTTGAGAATCGCTCGAATGAGGCTGGTACATATGCATCTTCAGATATTTTAATAACATCCATCAGAAAGATAGCTTGCATTTCCGTAGGAACGAAAAACAACAAGGGAATAACTGTTTGTATTCATAAAGTTTAGTCACGGGAAACTTCTTGAAACTGGAGATGCGTGATACAATACTGCTTTTATGATACTTTTGTTCGTGAACTTTCCATGAGCTTAGGACAACAGTGCACGCACTTCGAAGGATTTAAGCTCTCACCTACAACAGTTGTCTACGTATTTCACTACGAGTTGAGACAGTGCCTTTTGGATCAGTCGGTGAAGGTCAGGAAAACTCGGTGAAAAACCCAAAAATGCCAAGTATATATAGATCATCAAGTTACCAAGACGACTGTAAAAGATAACATCATATCCCATTCGAAAATTTTGCCCTACTGTTTAATCGGTCAAAGCAAACTTATCCATGACAATGTTCCCAGAACAAGTCAGTTTCTGTGGAGGACCTTTAGCAAAGACGGTGAAACAAGAAAGCGATGTGAGAACTCAAAGAACCGCTCACTGTGGACGCTTTGTCCGCATAAGGAACACTGAGTTTTTCTGTTCCCAGTCAAACCACTTCCTTCGCCAATTCCTCTCACCTAGTTATAATGTTATAATGTTATAATGATCACCGTTTTAATTTAACTCCAATAATCCACTGGTATCTAAAATTTATACAACTGCTGATGAACCATTTGTGTTGAAAGACTTTAAATGAACTGGAAAATGTTGGAAGTTTCCAAAAATTCATGAACTCACTAGTACGGCGGAGGGCTTCTCGACTCCCTTAGAAGCTCCTTTGAGCTGCATTTAACCTAGACATTCCCCAATGTCTTGACAGGTCTTCACAGCAAAGAAAGATAGTTAATATGGGTTCCAGTCTTGAAAGAATGTAGGAATAATGAAGTCGCATTGCACCTAGGTTGGACGAATGAACGACTTCTAGACACCTAGAAGTAAGCGGAAGTTCAGTGTTCCGGAGTATGACGGTAGTCGCATTCTTGAGATTGTGACAGATATGCATCCATTCCAAATGTCACTGACGGACAGTGTATCCTGGAGTTTGTCTGAATCCAAACCATAGACATCAGGCGTGACAGACGGACCTTGTCCTGTCGGATGTGACACATATGTACATTTATAAAATTTATAACGAATTTCCGGTGGAACACGCCAAGACCCAAAGACATTTTGGAAAATGACTCCCTGAGAAGATGAAATTACAAGCTTCAACTTTCAAAGTACATGCGGTTTTTCGGACGGATGGGGATTTCGATTCATCTTCCATTTTCTGATGTGATACGTAGAAAGGCGTTCGTTGCCGTTCAAAGCATTGTGTTGTGGACAGTAATTCAGCAAATCTCAGAGATACCTACTATAATCTCTCTGTCTTTTTGATAATGATGAAGAAAAAGGATGAATCCAAAGTTAAACTGTAGAATGTAATAGGAAATAATGCAAACTGACTGCATGATTTATGAATGAGTGACCTCATATTCTCATAAAGGAAACTACTCACAAGGTTGCTGAGAACTATTTGGCAGCCCACGACCGGTTTCGCCCTCCCGCTTCGGGCTCATCAGGTTGGCGCTGTACCCGAGTTTTCGTCAAACTTATGTTCCATTCGAACCCAAACTGTACTGTTTTCGAGAAGTACACTCACTTGCAAGTTGATTTGGTTTTCACGAGAGACTTAAATGAATCCCTCGTTTATGATGTTCTACAACTGAATGTGCTGCACACAGGCCGCCTCATGCTTCAGCTGGCATGATATTCGATATATCGCAGTGTATTTTCACACAGGAAACTACTCACAAGGTTGCTGAAAATTCATAGTTTCTGGTTTTCTATCCTGTCTATCTCACCAGATATGCGTTTTCCACCAACGGGATGCGTGGAATTATATTTTTCAAGTGATCCCATATTACTGCAAGGTGAGTGAATTTTACTAGATTTATTTTTCTTCCTCGCTGGTCGATTGTCTATATTGCAACGTTTGATAAGTCGTGTTTTGTAAAAAAAACTACTGTTTTCATTCTGGGTAGGTTAGCATGACCCTTCCTGAAGACTATAAAGGGAGAACCATTGATAGACAATGAGCATTATTCATATCATCCAAAACGTTTCCTGGTGGTTAGGCAGTTGTTTGGCCTAATTTCTAATGTTCAGGTAACTCACTCGCCTCACCGTCTATCTTGTCGCCAATGCTACTGATATCGATGAGTGAGTAGCACTGGCCACTGTGCTCACATGCTTACAAGCAAACGTAGGAACTCAGAGTTACCAGACCTTTCTTTTGTATATGTGTAATTCGACAATTCAAATATACCAACAGGAATAAGAATGACCCAGTGTGGTACGGTTGTACTGGTAGTTCGTGAACACACCTCAGAATGAAAACAGAAAAAGTACAATGTATGACGGACTCTATGGAATAAGAAAGCTCCTGGTCCCACCTTGCGGCACTCAGCAAATGCAACAGACTATTGTGTGCTGTCTTCAGATGAGCTTTAGCATTTCAAGAATGTAAGACAATAAATACATAAGTTCAGACAAAACCGCACATTTTTGTTGGATTATTCTTATCGCTTTAAAATGATTTCCGCCCCGAATACAACGTATAACAAATGAAAACCAATTATACTGGACTGGTTTTATTTGAAATTCGTCTGTATACGCAGGATCCACCAGGCGATTTACAGTCTCACATCCACGCAGTCGAACGTCAATGTTTCGTGACCAAAGCGAACATGTGGACAACTGGTTTCGTTTGAGATACAATTTGATTGCTCGCTTCCTGTCTAAGCCCCATTAGACCGTTTGTTGGTTAGTATGCAGCCAGCCCATGACATTAGTATCTGCATTGATGGTGTACAACCAACCTCAAGTTTCAGTGTTATCAGACCGGATGAAATAAAAGCAAGACAAATCTCGACTGCGAGTGCCAAAAATTTGAAAAAAAACCAGTAAACCCGAACAAACGGTAGAACAATGGTGATCAGCTCGGGTGTTCTTTCGTTTTGAACTGAACTAAGAATTTCTCCAATTCATCGTCGCTCGTCTCGCGAATCTGCCTGCGCTTTGATTTATGGCCAAATTGCTTGATCGAAGCACCGATTTCTGATAATGTTCAGAGGCGAAGTCGGCGTGACTGACAGTCAGTTGGCCCTGTTTCTGAAATGGAAAAGGCCAAACAGTTTTCGGTGTGGATTGGTTCGGTCGGGGCAAAAAACTGTAACCGCACTAGAGAAAACTTTGGAATA
>NW_008752137.1:14148-19035 GCF_000715545.1 Opisthorchis viverrini | reverse complement strand
TATCGTATTATATTATATTATATTACATCATATATCATATTATATCATATTATATCATATCATGTTATATTATATTATAATTATGTTATATTATATCATATTATATTATATTATATTATTATGATAATGTGGCATAATAAAGTACAATAAAGCGCGATATAGTGCAGCGTAGCCCAGTACGGATTAGTATTGTATGACACGATGTACTATAGCACAGCTTACATGACAAAGTATGATATGGTGGGGTGTTTTAGTCACGTGGTCACATATCGTAATATTCTTTATCCTGTCAGTACAGAGGATTCTTTGGGTTGGATCATCCACTCCAGATAAAGTGAGAATTTTTTTTCCTATTATTTACCTACTAGCTTTCTGTGTCTGTCACGGGAGAAGGGATAAACAACAACTCGGTCCGAAATCTCGTGTGTACATGCTCTTTTCTCGTTGAAACTTCCTTGTTGTTTTTCCTAGCAGTGTGTTTCCAACCGATTGAATCATGTAAACAGCACAAGTTACGAATGGAAAGCGAGCTGTGCTGTCATTAAATTCAATTTTAATTCGAACGGATTGGTGTTTGGGCCGTTGACCAGTAAATTTATTTTAATTTTTTGTGAGTCACAGACCCATATGCTCTCATTACCTGACCAATGTGAAAAGATAAAACGAGGAGACAGTTCACCGTCTGGTGAGTAGGGTCAGATGGACCAATTTGATGGCAACCAACAAGCTGTTGCATCTGATGACTACATTCTATGAATCAATCAAAATATTCGTTCTGCAACAGATTTCGGAGCATTATTACCTTATTGACTCTATGAAGCAGTCCGGAAGACGTTAACTAAACCGGGGACGTCTCCCTATATTTAAACTTGACACCTTGGGTTTGTTTAAATGCAAAGAAGCCGTCAACAAAACATGATATCATTCTACCATCACTTGGCACAATCACGATGAAGGGGCGTCGAATTTAGACGGAACACGCTATTCCAGGATTTCCTGTACGGATGTCATATGGGGTGACAGATGGTTAGAGGTCATCCGCAACTCAAGAGTCAAGCAATAAACGAGAATGGGATCATTCGTGGGTTTGCAGAGTCTCTTCCGTGTATCCATAAACCAGCTTGGTCAAAGGTTCAATCACAACTCGTCAGTTTATGTGTACCTCTGTACGTGTGTGGACCACGTCCTCACGAAGCATGAACCAACAGCAGTTCCGGAAACGTCCGTCTGTACTTATTTGCTCTCTACGGTCGTCGATCCTTCACCTAGCCTCTCTAAAAGCCGAGACCGTTACACAACTGCTCCAAGTTGATGCAAGCAAACAGCCTGTTGTGACGTCTGTCCGTAAGTCACGCACGGTTGGTTGCCATTGCCTCGCCACAGTCCCATTTCCTTCAAGCACACAAACACTTTGCGTAACCATACGTAGTGTACCTGTGCGCACGTGTGTCTGGCCTTCCCATGGACACACAGACACGCACTTGCATTGACGCAATTTGGTACAGAGGCATTGCTATTGCCGTCAGTACCATAGCCACCAATAGGTGATTGCTCGACTCTTCTTGTTCTGGTAGTGAGTCGTCATCCACTTTTATTTCGATTGGCCTACACAGACTCTACTCCATCCACATTAACTCGCTTTGACAATTCCAATCACCAGTACGTGGTGATGCGAGTCATCGAAAAAGGACTACAAGTTAAACTTCTAACGAATCGTTTAAAAGGACTACTATTACGATGATTTCAAGTTGAACGGCTGAAATTTTCTGTCGGGATCCTCTGTTGCCATTCTCTATCTCTCTCTGTGTGTGTCATTGAATTAGAATGGTTTCAAGGAGGCAGCTAAGCAGCGGAAAAGCGAGCGCGAGGGATCAACTACCTGATATATTTTTGCGATCGACGGACGCATAAGGGGGTATTTGCTCAACACACACACACACATACACAAGGAGTCCCAATTTTTCACATGAACGGCTGAAATTTTCTGTCGGGATCCTCTGTTGCCATTCTCTATCTCTCTCTGTGTGTGTCATTGAATTAGAATGGTTTCAAGGAGGCAGCTAAGCAGCGGAAAAGCGAGCGCGAGGGATCAACTACCTGATATATTTTTGCGATCGACGGACGCATAAGGGGATATTTGCTCAACACACACACACATACACAAGGAGTCCCAATGCATTTTTCACAAATACCATGAGATCCGTGAATTAGCAATCGTGGTGTTATCCTAAAATATTATCTCATCTTTTTGCTTCCACAAAGAACACAATGACAATCTGGACAGAGGTGGATATCAGTGGACATCTGCCGACCGTGAATCTAGCATTCTCAG
Organism: Opisthorchis viverrini; assembly: GCF_000715545.1. NCBI lineage: Eukaryota > Metazoa > Platyhelminthes > Trematoda > Opisthorchiida > Opisthorchiidae > Opisthorchis > Opisthorchis viverrini. The sequence continues at coordinate 16,703 of NW_008752137.1, read as the reverse complement.
CGTAGGAATTGGCGGTGAACGGCAGCGTGTTCTGCCTAGGCATGGTATTCTTGTCACAGACCAAACCCGGAGAGATAGGACTTTTCCAGCTGTGGAGCAGCAGAAGCTCATTGAAACAAGAAAGCCATTGAGTATTCTAATCACCACACAAGAATACATCATTACCGCTCCGAGTGCGTTATTCACAGGTCAGATTCAGATAACGCAAGCCCCAATGTGGTCCGACGCCGGGATACACGGGAAGCCAGGTAAGTCTGGCAAAAAACAGGTCACGTTGTCAGTTTTTTGCTTTGTCTATTCACATGAACACTTGGTCTTGTAGCCAAGCTAGACTAATTGAATATTTGATTTTCGTTGAGAGCGATCCTCCACTGGGGTCAGTATTCTAGACCTTTTTGGGCTTATCCGATGGACCGATTCTTGTATTACGCAGCAGATCGCTTTGCGTAGATCACGTGGTGTGTAGTTCGAGTAGCGATCGATCGGTCGTGATGATTCCACACAATCCCTAACACTGTGATGCTACAAAAATAGTCTGCAGAACGGAATAATACCAGTTCCTTTTGAATTCAACTCAATTCAATTCCATCAATCGGGTTAATTGTAGAATTCAATGGATGCAGCTCAAAGCAGTTGATTCGACAAGATTTTCATACCGCTGAGAATTGTGATAGTTAAAAGTTCACACCTTCAGGCTAGCATGCTAGGTTTGAAATTTGTAGCTTTTAAATTGTGGAAAGAAGGACATAAACGAATGTCTTGCTAGCTCTGGCAGAAACGCCAGAATTCCAAGTTTGCCTTCAGACTACATGTTGCACCTTTCCACTGGGCATGGGAACCAGTATTTAATTGGTGCACACCCTTTTCACACACACACCGGTTTGAAAACGCAAGTGACGCATCACTTAGACAGATAACCATCATGTATGTTTTGACAAAGTTGCGGCAGTCATACACACACTTACCTAGACGCACACAAAATCCAACATCGCCGGTGTTCGAAGGTACCCCCAGGAAGTTTGCCGACAGAAAACAGGTAGTCACTCATCTGATTGAGCCATGCAACGCTGGAAACAAGACAGGAGCACGCGACGTTCGTAGCCATGCTACAACTTCGAAGTTAGTGGGTGTTTGGTAAGACTAAATGATCAGTGAATGACCACATCTCGGTGTGTCTCAGCCCGCAACGCCTGTGTTTTCTGCCTTGTCAACGCCGATAGCGGTCCAACGGTTGGTTATATCAACGACTGCTGATGCGAGTCATTGTGAACAAAGTAACTACGCACGGTGGACCCAGGTGTCTGCCGGAATTGCGCACAGCCAAATTGTGAATTCAAGTTGTTTCCAGTGCGGCCGCTGGAATGTTGGTCAGCCTCAGTGACGGCAAAAAGATTTCAGGAATTGATACGCAATGTAGACATCAACAGTACTACAGTTTTTTCGCCAGTTAATATCTTAATGAAACAAAGCTCACCTAGCAACCAGCTACAGATCTGTTTGATGCTAAATTCGCCCTGTGTATTATTGATTAGTATTAGTCATCAAAACTGCCTGACCGGGAGTCGTTCATCCCAAGCGAATAGGAATACCCTACCAAACCTGTTTACATATCTCAATTACTTTTTCTCATGACATAAACTGATATTCACTCAAGATACTACTGTGAGTTTCAGCGGCAAAAATTCTCCCTGATCAATTTTACCTCAGTAAGCGTTTTGTGGAATGAACGTTTTTACAATCGCATCGTGTGAAGTTACTGTTTGATCTGTTCACCGCATGAATCTGCCAAACGTGTTGCGTCGCGCACAGCCCTCTGAAGCTCTCGTCTAAATATTCCCAGTTTCCAGTCAGTCTCAAGCTTGTTTCTGACGCACATGCGGAAATGTTCATTCCTTAGTTTCAAAATAATACAGTTCAAAGGACAATGACAACTGGTCCACAAACTGTGTGAGGTTAAACAGTTTTTCTTGCAAACAGTTCTATCTAAATACGACTGACGTCGTGTGGAACGCTGGGAGGCTAGCTGGAAATTTGCAGCAGAAACATGATGACTTAGAGGGAGTGTAATAACTGGACATTGGTTCAGAACGGATGGACATAACTCATACTAAATGTAGCACACTACTGATATGGTTGCTGAAAACCGTTCGAAGGTTTTCCGCTTGGCCTGGCACAATAATGTGGTTAGCTCACACCAAAGAAGACAAGTATCTGACCCTCCCTTCGCTCTTATCAGACCTCATGGGTAATCCAGGTCAGAACGGATGGACATAACTCATACTAAATGTAGCACACTACTGATATGGTTGCTGAAAACGTTTCAGACCGTTTGAAGGTTTTCCGCTTGGCCTGGTACGATAATGTGGTTAGCTCACACCAGAAAAGACAAGTATCTGACCCTAGCTTCGCTCTTATCAGACCTCATGGGTAATCCAGGTATGTGGTCATGTCGCGCCAGCACAACCTCATCATCATCATCATCATCATCATCATCATCATCATCATCATCATCATCATCATCATCATCATCATCATCATCATCATCATCATCATCA